>NW_022196910.1:23576160-23586643 GCF_008632895.1 Mastomys coucha
ACTCTGTAGACCAGGTTGACCTTGAACTCAGAAATCTGCCTGCCTCTGCCTCCCAAGTGCTGGGATTATAGGCATGTGCCACCACCACCCAGCCCGTGATGGAGATTTTTGTTGGGTGTAGTAGTCTAGGTTGGAATCTGTGGGTTTTTTAGAGGTGGCAAGGTATCTGTTCAGGCCTTTGTAGCTTTTAGAGTCTCTGTTGAGAAGTTGAGTATAATTCTGATAGGTCTGCCCTTTTTCCCTTGCTGCTTATATTATTATTTCTTTATTCTATACATTTTATGTTTTGATTATTATGTGGCAGGAGGATTTTTCTTTCTGTTCCAATCTATTTGGTATTCTACAAGTTTCTTGTACGTTTAAATGTTGAGATAGAGCCTTGCTAAGTTGATCATTTGGGCCTTAAATACTCTGTAGCCAGACAGGTCTTGAAATGGAAATTCTGCTACCTCAGTTTCCCAAGAAATTTGTATTACAGGCCTGTACAAACTCTGACTTTTTGAGGGAGGAAGAATAGAAGAAGGGATGGAGAAGGGGAGGGCTGTGTGCATCTCTGGCTGACTTTGGGCCTTACTACCACTGCATAGTTCAGGCTGGCATCAAACTCAAGGCAATCCTCCTGCCTCATCCTCCCAAATCCTGGGATTATAGCCCCAAACTAGCACTACTTTAGACTCTCAAATAATAAAACCTTTGTCATAGATTTCTTTGTAGGAAATATGGAAGTGTCATGCTGGTGAGGACAGAAGAGAGAAAAAGGAGACAACTATAAGCAGAAAATGTAGCATTATGGACATTCAGAGAAGGAAGAGGGAACAGAGATGGGAAATAAATGCTCAGAAATTATCAGTTTTAAACTTCCCCAACACTCAAAGCCAAAGCTGTATGCATGCATTGAGTTCTTGGTAAAGAGAAGAGGCTAATATTTTGCAAGAAGAAATCATTAGCTAATCCACAAATCATACTTTTATTTATTCTTCCATTATGAAGGATGCACATTTGTTGGCTTAAGTGAGATCTCTGGCCTTACACAGTCTCCCTGTGGAAAAAATAATATTGACCAAGCTTCTGATCCTGCCTGACATGAAATTGATACACACTCAGAATCATGGAAATTTTTAGCTGGAAAGTACCTTCAGATGGAATTTAGAGGCACTAAAACCAATTGTGACCTCCACATCAATTATCGTTTATAGGAAGTACTGATAAATGCCATAGTGATCGAATGTTTAAACAGTTACGCAGCTCAGCAGTGTAAGCATGCACATGGTGAGTATGTGCAAGATCCTGGCGTCTGGCTACAGGATATCGCACAGCTGAGGAAAAGGAGGCTATGAAAGGACTATTGGCAGCACAGAGACTCCCAGTCCTTTGGCAATACAGCCAAGTGCAGTGTGCAACAAACAAACAAATACCATAAGCATTCTACAAACAGAACATCCAGACCTCAGTTCAGGAAAACACAGATGTTTGCCGAAGACCAGGAGAGCCTCAGAGCAGGGTGAGAAAATACGGAGCTAAGGGATCCAGACTAGATCTGACTCTGCTCTGAAGGGCTCTGTGGAAGTCTAGAATGTTCCTTCCTAAAACATGAAGGATTGTTGCCCTGAAGTTGCTAAAGAAAGATGCCAGACCGCTGTCTCACCTCCCTCTGTGCAAAGACAAAGACTTTTAGAGACAAAATCTGTTCGTCCTCTCCCTCCAGCATATATGCATTACCAAAGAGAGCAAAGCTTGACTAGTAGAGACACCTTGAAGCAGCATGTTCTGGCTCTTATCTGTAATCCCAGCAGCTGTAAAATCTGCTTCAGACTAAACATGGAGTTTAAGGCCAGCCTGAGTTGCATGAGACCCTGTCTTAAAAACAAATGAGCAAAACCGAAGGGGGTGGGGGTGGGGGGGAAGACAGCTTGGAGAGAAATATAGTTTCACTGACTTTGCTAAAAACTTTTATCTGACAGTTTGCTTTCCCCATGTCATTTCTCATAGACACACAAAATCCTTTTTCCTCTGTATTATTTTGTCTATTACAAATGTACTGTTTGTTTTTAAGGATGCTGCCTAAGCTGGAACTCAAAAGTCATCTCTCCGAAAACAAATCATTTCATAGGTGTCTTCCATGTATACATGAAACAGACATGCAGGCAACATGCCTATAGCTCCAGAAACTGAGACAGGAGGATGGGCTACTACTAGTGATAGTGAGTTCTAGACTAGCCATTACTACATAGTCAGACTGTATCCCAAAAAGAAAAGAATAGCAAACCAATAATCATCAGCTGCTGTCGGAACTGAGCTTCATAGCTGTTATTCTCTGAACTCTGAAAACATGAATCACAACAGCTGTGGTTTGAATATGCCCCTAGTTTTCATGTATCAGAAACTTAGTACCTACAGTGGTTTGAATGAGAATGGCTCCCAACGTTTAGTCCCTAGTTGGTGAAACTGTTTAGGAAGGATTGGAAGATGTGGCCCTGTAGAAGAAATGTATCATTGGGGGTTGGCTTGAGGTTTCAAACGCCTCCTGACATTCCCAATGCATTCTCTGCCTCCTACTAGTGGATTGAGATGTGAGCTCTCAGCTGCTACTCCAGCCACTTGCTGCCAAGCCTTTGCTAGTCCATCATAAACTCTAATCCTCTGGAACCAAAAGCCTAGTTAAACTCTTTTGTTTTTTAAATAAGTTGTCTTGGTCATGGTGTTTTGTCATAGCAACAGAAAATTAAGACAGTTCATGTACTTGAACCTGTGATCCCCTGTAGTCACTACTCGGGAGGATCCCATAGGAGGTAGAGTCTTGCTAGAGGAAATAGAGCAAGGTGGGGCGGGCAAGCTTTGAGGTTTTGTAACCTGACCCCACTTCCTGTTCTTTCTGTTTCCCTGAGCTTAGATCAGGGAAACACAAAGAAACTGATACAGTGCTTGGTTGGTGCAGCTGTGTGGAGCAGTGGGGAAAACACATCCTCTAACAAAGATCAGAAGATAGAGCAACTAAATCAAGGCTGAGGTAAATCAGCAGTTAACAGCGGGGATAAGGATACAGAGCAAGGATAAGGATGTGTCAGGGTCAAATTTCCCCTGGACTGAACTGAAAGTAATCCTCCTTCCCCATCCCTCTGACGGATGTGATTACCAGAGTGTGATGCTGCACCCAGCTACATTTTTTTTTTTAAGTTCCTGGCACTTGGCATGCCTAAAGAGATCCACCCAATAAAACTGAACTAGACAAATTCCGATTAAGTAAGGGTAGCCTCATAAGTTTAGCTCATAGTTTTTAACTAATGACTCTGGGCTTGTTTCTCTAACCTGCATCATTTTCTGAACCTCGATTTCATTTCCTGTGGCCTGCTAGGCACCTTTAGTCAAATGTCCTACTTACACTCAAAACTCAGTATGGCTGTTTAGAAACCACATCTTCCAGTGTTTCACCAGAAAGGCAAGAAAGGGCACACACCTGCACCCCTGGGCTGGGGAGACAGACGCCTGAAAAATGATGAGTTCGAGACCAGCCTGGGCTCTATCAAGACTGTCGTGTGTGTGTGTGTGTGTGTGTGTGTGTGTGTGTGTGTGTGTGTGTGTAAATACATGTACATATACATATGTATATATATATATATATATATATATATATATATATAAAATTGATAGATAGATCAATCAATCAATCTAGGCTTGATCTCATTTCTAACCTTTGCTAAACAGACCCCATAAAAGCCTGTTTCCACAGTTGTAAAATGCTGAGTGTTTGTACTTAACAGAAAGGTAAGAAATGTAGTAGCACTGAACACACAGCGTAGTATCCTTTGTACAGTCCTTGCTCCATGTTATTAACAAAAACTTAACATTTTTTTCTCATGCTTTCCTCTTTCCTCCCCCCCTTCCTTCCTTTCTTTCTGTCTGTCTTTTGAGATAGTATCATGTGGTCCAGGCTAGCCTTGACCTTCCTATATAGTTAAGGATAACCCTGAATTTCTGATTCCTCCTACATCTTCACGCTGGGATTAGAGCTGGGCATGGTGGCACTCAGCAGCTCTTCCTTCTTGATTCTCAAATTCAACCAGTTGCTCAGCTGTGAGGGTCATCGCCCCACCCCTGCTTGCAGCATCCCCTGTCCTCAGCTGCTTCTCTCTCTTGGTCCTGCCACAAAATAGAGGACAGTGGCTGATTATGACCTCCAAGTGCAAATACCTTGACTACCACAAAAATAGTCCCTTCCTTGCCTCTCTCAGTCCCTCTCCCCTCCCTTCCTGAGTTTTGAGGGCTCAGAATTCTCTCTGGTGGAGCCACCTGCGTCCTATATCATTCCAACCACTCCCCAGACATCACTGCAGTGATGTATCCGTGCACACTGCAGTGATGTATCCGCGCACGCATGGTGACATGAGTCAGATCCACTTTTCTGAAAGACTCCTTCCTTTGCAGAGCTGACATGCACATTTAATTTGTTGCCCCATTTAACACAATCATCTGCTTTAAGCCCAAACTACATAAAAGAGCATATTTCCAGTAGGGGACAGGGAACCAGACAGCTAAATTTGTTTTGCTTTCCTAATCCCAAGTTGTATGTCCATTGTTAGCTCCCGTTTGCTTATTTCCAGAAGGGCTGCAGGTGTGAGATGCTAAGGATTTGTCCTGGTTATGAGCCCTCTGTAGCTAGAATCCCTGATTTGCTTTTCCACAACTGTGCTGTTTGGGGCACGCTCACAGATCAGCAACTGTGCGGTTTTGCCGCCTCTGCATTCAAAGCTCAATATCCACTGCAAGCAATTTCCCCCTGAGGGGGAACAAAAAAGCAATGAGCCCAGCATCCAGGCATTGAGCAGCTGGCTGGATGTTTTAGAGGTGATTTCATTTACCCTTGTTTTAGACACAACTCTGCTTGGGCTATTTAAAATAAATAAAAATGTGTGCTGTTTGAGTGGATCTTAATCAGCAACAGTCTTCAAAAATATTTCAACCCTCTAAATGAGGGGTGAGTCCCTCACCCCATGAAGCAGCCTGTGCAATGCCTATCTGAGAGTCCCCACTCACTTTGTCTATGTGGGAAAGACCCAATGTTAAGAGCTTGCCCATCCTTCCCCTGTACGTATATCTCAGGGGTTAAATATGGATCTAAACTTGCTGGTGGGGGAGGGCAGATTTGCTTGAAACTCTATTTTTGTGACACCAGAGCTTGAACTCAGAGCAAATGTTCTACTACTGGGCTGTATCTCCAGCCTGGTTTTGGAGTTTCCTGGTATAAAATGTGTGTGCGTGTGTTAGCTTCTGAAAAAGATGTAGCTATGTGTAGTGGTGCCCACCTTTATTCCTAGTACTCAGTACTCAGGAGGCAGAGGCAGGTGGATCTCGATGAGTTTGAGGGCAACTTGGCATGTAGGATGTGTTCCAGGATAGCCAGGGCTGGAGGAAGACTCTGTCTTAAAACAAACAAACAAAGACTCAACAGAAAAAGCAGTACTTGGCATGATTCTTACTTGGGCATGATTCTTAGACCCCAGGACATGGTTACTGTGGTAAAGACAGCAGAGCAAAAGGTAGGAAAGAGATAAGTCTTTGATAATAAGATTGAGCTATGAAATATGCCCACCTAAATCCACCACACCACAGATTTCTTATGTTAGATAGCAAACTTGTCTTTTTAATAGATTGGCAACTAAATTGGTGGGGTTTGTTTTAAATCTCTTTTTTTCCCCTAAAAACTGATATTGAACTCTCCATAACTAGGTAAAGCCATTCTGGGTAATGGAGTGATATCTCATACACAAGCATATGGAAAAAAAAAATAGGACCTATTCTGTAATCAGTAAAATTGCCTGTCTTAGTCAGGGCTTCTATTCCTGCACAAAACATCATGACCAAGAAGCAAGTTGGGGAGGAAAGGGTTTATTTAGCTTACACTTCCACATTGCTGTTCATCACCAAAGGAAATCAGGACAGGAACTCAGGCAGGTCAGGAAGCAGGAGCTGATGCAGAGGTCATGGAGGGATGTTCCTTACTGGCTTGCTTCCTCTGGCTTGCTCTGCTTGCTTTCTTATAGAACCCAAGACTACCAGCCCAGAGATGGCACCACCCACAATGGTCCTCCCCCCTTGATCACTAATTGAGAAAATACCTTTCAGTTGGATCTCATGGAGGCACTTCCCCAACTGAAGCTCCTTTCTCTGTGATAACTCCAGCTTGTGTCAAGTTGACACACAAACCAGCCAGTACACCACCCATGCCACGGTACACATTTTATTTTGGAGGATCAGTGGATTTCCTTGTTAGGGAAAGTAGTAGACATCAAATGTGGAGCTTTAGCAAACAACTGATAAAATGTCACCTGGGCTGTGATGGTTTTAGTCAAGATGCAGAACGGTTGGGAAGATGGAATGATGAAGAAAGACAAGAAAACTGGTTGACAGGCACGGCATCTGAAAAGTTCTTCGTCAAAACCTCAGAAAGAAATTCTGTCATTTGTGACAACTCAAATGGACCCCAGAGGGTTATACTACTAAAGGAAGCAAGGCAAACAAAGACAGACTATGCTGAACTTAGCACAATCTGCATATAAGAGGCCAAGAGGCCAAGGAGACAAAGGTCAAAGTTAAATATGCAGAATAAGGTTTGGTCTTTGTCTTTGTGTGTTCTTTGCAAAGGAAGGCTGCGAGAACACTATTGCACCCATTTGTAATGGTTTATCTTGGTTGTCAACTCAGTAGGATCTGGGATCAATTGAAAGACACATTCCTGGGTGGGTGTGAGGTTATTTCCTGGAAGGATGCACTGAGAGAAGAAACACCATCCTGCCCCCACCCAATGGGCAGCACCTCTGTGTGGCAGTCTAGATAGAAAGAGGATGGGAGAAGAGCTATTGCTTTTGCGTGGTGGCCTCTCTCCCTTCTGGGGCTTGTATCCATCCATGAAAGCCCAGCTCGTTGAGCCTTCCAATGTGGACGGACTCCTCCAGGCTTCCATCACCTCGTATGGGCTGCTGGATCCTCAGCTTCTTGGACTGAACAACTATCAGTTGTTAGCCTCTTGGATGTGTGCACGGCTGTTGTCATGCTACGCAGTTCAAACTGTGTAAACTGATCTAGTAAATCTCTGTGGTATGTACTCATTCCATCCATTCCGTTCCTCTAGGGATGCCTGACTAATACACCTATAATCCCAGCACTTGTGGAAGCAAGAAGGTTGGAATTTCAAGGCCAGACTCAGTTATGTACTCAGCAAATTTGGCAAGGTTGAGGCCAGCATGAGACCCTGTCTTGAAAATCAATAAATAAGCAAGTGAATAAGTAAACACATCGTTAGGTAAATGCAAAAGTCAGATATTTTTCACTCAAATAAAAATGTACATATTAGAGCTGAAAACTGTGATAATTGACCAAATTATTCTACATCATATTTACAAATTATGCATCATTTGTATGTACTGTATAAAAACATAGAATTTATTATCATTATTATTAGCACAATTTGTACACAGAGAGGTGACTGATGATTACAAGAGGCCAAGAGTTGAATGGGAGGACAATGTATGTAAAAAATAAAGTCTTATTTTTTGTTCTTACATGTTTGTGGCAGAGTAAGGCTAAGAGAACACTGGCATGACTATAATTGTTATAGGCCTATATATATTTATACATACTATGCTATATATATTATGTATATGTACTATATATACTATATTATATGTGTGTATAAATTATATGTGTAATATATTATAACTATATGTGTACTATTACATATTACATATATTATGCATATGTACTATACATACTATGTATATATATTCTCTCTCTATATATACATATATATGTGTGTGTGTATGTATACATACATACATACATTATGGTATGATATTATGACAGATCACAATAGGTAGTGGACCACAAAATAAAGAGGATAGAGGAGCAGGGTTTAATAACAATGTTGGGACATACCATAAATATGAACAGTGTGGATAAAATCAGGTGCATATAATGAAAAGGCAGGGTAAGCCAGTTGACAGAAGAACCACCAAGTTACAGGCTTCCAATGCAGTGGTTCTCAACCTCCCTAATGCTGTGACCCTTTTAATACGGTTCCTCTTGTTGTGGTGACCACAACTATAAAGTTATTAGTATTGCTACATTATAACTGTAATTTTGCTACTGTTATGAGCCATAATGTAAACATCTGTTTCCCTAAGAATCACAGTCAAAGAGGTCATGACCCACAGGTTGAAAACTGCTGTTCTAATGTTTGTATTGTAACCCAGGGGGTTACAATGTACCCAGGGGCTACATTAAAGGACCTCAAGCTTTAGTGTGCTCCAGCCATAACACAGATTAAAAAGAAAAATGTTTATAGACAGAGTAGCTTAGGGGGGGTCCCCGGGGGAAGAACTTGGTTGTTATCTCTTGCTCATATGAGGGCCAGTGTTCTCTTGGAGGGGTCATGACCCAAGGCTGAATTCTAGAGTTGTATGTGAAGACCTTCCAATTCCTACTATTGTCCCTACATAAATATGAGGCCAAGTCCATAAATGGAGGTTAGGTGACCTCAGCTGCAAAGTAGGGATACAAAGGGAAGGAATCAGGAAATACCTTCCCCAAACACTGTGGAATAATCATCGGGGCAGTGTCAGCTCAGTGGAAAAATTCTTAATCATTTGTGTGAGGGCTTTCTCCATGACCCAGACTTATTCAAATATTTTTCACTGTGAGCTTGAATGAAAACAAAGATATGGTCACCGGATTTGCAAACGACAGACTTAGGGCAAACAGATTTAATAATAACAAAAGTTGAATGTAGTTAAGCCTATGTGTGGTTATCATGTCCCTGCACCGATTCTTCTAACTTCAAAATACAATACTTATAAAAACATAAAAAAAAAAAAATCTTCACAATCCACAATACCCTGTTCTGGAACTATATGCAAGGATGAGTCTATCATGAGAACTTGGGAAAAATTTCTATGCGTGACCAAGAAATAGTAATTGAAGAGGAAAAGTGTTGGCCTTATGTTCTATGTAGAAAGCTGTGGTGGTTTGAGTATACCCAGCTCAGGGAGAGGCGCTATTTGGAGGTGTGGCCTTGTTGGAGCAGGTGTGTCACTCTAGGAATAGGCTTTAAAACCCTCATCCTAGCTGCCTGGAAGCTAGTCTTCTCCTAGCAGCCTCCAGATGAAGATGTAGAATCAGAAACTGGAAACAACCCCTCAACCAAAGAATGGATACAGAAAATGTGGTTCATTTACACAAGGAAATACTACTTAAAAACAGGGACATCATAAAATTTCCAGACAAATGGATGGAACTAGAAAATATCATCCTGAGTGAGGTAACCCAGACCCAGAGGGGAGAGAGACGCCACAAGAAGCAACAGAGTCAACTAACCTAAACCTTTGAGGGTTCCCAGAGACTGAACCAGCAACCAAAAAACATACAAGGATTGGCTCTAGGCCTTCTACATATATATAGCAGGTGTGCAGCTTGGTCTGCATGCAGGTCCCCCAACAACTAGAGTAGGGGCTTACCCTGATCCTGTTGCCTGGCTTTGGATCCTGCTCCCCCAAACTGGGCTGTCAAGTCTGGAGTGGGAGAGAATGTACCTAGTCCTGCAGTGACTTGAGGTATCAGGGTAGGTTGGTATGGGGGTGGGGAGGGGAGGGTTGGGGGTGGCTCCCCCTTTTCAGAGGTGAAGGGGAGGGGGAGAGGGAGAGGGGCTGTGGAGGGGGACTGGGAACAGAGGGGGGTTGCAATTGGAATGTAAAGTGAAAAAATAAATAAATGGAGAAAAAAGTAAATAAAAATAAAATAAAACAATGACTGAGTTTGAGAATACATTTTGTTTTTAATAGAATGTCCTTTGTTCATAGATCATGTCTTAGAGTTTTATTGCTGTGAAGAGACACCATGACCATGGCAACCTTTATAAAGGAAAACATTTAATTGGGGTTGGCTTGCAGTTTTAGAGGTTCAGTCCATTATGACATGGTGGCAAGCATGGCAGTGTGCAGGCAGACATGGTGCTTGAGGAGGAGTGGAGTGGAGAATTCTATATCTGGATTTGAGAGTACCAGAAAGGGTACTGGGTTGAGCTACTGAGACCTTGAAGCCCACCCACTAGTAATACACTTCCTCCAACAAAGCCACATCTACTCAAATAAGGCCACATCTAATAGTGTCCTTGAAAGGCTGGAGAATCTTAGAATTTAAAATGAGGGCATTTAATAGAAATGTATGTATGATGTATAACCTTTACCTTAAAGGGGGCATGGAAAACCTCTGTAACAAGCCAAAAATGTGGAGTAGCCAGTTCCAGGAACTTGGCTAACAAACAACCTCAGGGCTCTCGTTCCCAATACCTGCCCCTCCTGACTGATCCACAATGAGGGCGGAACTAGGAATGAAGGTCTGCTGGTTTACAAGGCTCTATACCCTGCTGAGGCTCTCCACCCTGCTGACCGATAGATAAAGATTACATTCCTAGAAGGAATATGTTCCCCTCCCT
>NW_022196910.1:23588026-23589717 GCF_008632895.1 Mastomys coucha
TTCCACTGTTTTTATGTTCTGTCTCCTTGGTAACTCTCTCTCCGCCCCCAGCTTCCCTTAAATACCCGGCACTTCTTGTGTTCGGCATCGAACTCTGGCCAGCATGGTCACGAGATCGACCCCGGCGTCGAACTCTGGCCAGCAAGGTCATGGGATCGACCCAGTACCGGTATCCCCAATAAACCTCATGTGATTGCAGCAAGTTTGGTCTCTCGTGAGTCATTGGGTGAGTCATTGGGTGGTCGCATCATCCCGAGACTTAAGTAAGGTTCTCCCCAGTTCTGGGGGTCTTTCACTCACAGCAACCTAACAATTGAAATGGGAGTACAAAGTAGCTAATTAATAAACGTTATTATTCCTCAATAGCTAATGGCTGATGTTTTTTGTTGTTTGTTTGGTTTGTTTTTGTTTTTGATACTTTGTATTACTCCTTGATGCTTAAAATGGCATGGAAGTGACTAAGGGAAACTCAAGGGATCTCTTGTCCCAGGTTTCTTCTTGGCTCCCCATCCTGAATTGGTACCACTGTTTCCAGGGTCTTTGGGGGACTAGAGATGGCCAGGCTATGACCTCTGGTTACACCTTGACCTAGGAGGGGTGCAGGTCACTTCATAGTTCCATTCAGTCAGCTGTGAGTACCCAGGGCAGGCTGGGTACTCCCCAGGAAACCAGACCATCCCAGATTCTTTCTTTCCCCTTTTCCACTGATGTAAGCATCTCAGGTTTGTGTTTTGATTGTATGAGTTTTTTGTTTTTGTTTTTTCCCTGAAGGGTAAGAAAATCCTCAGTTCCTTATATTCTGGATGTTCCCCAGATGACTTAATGTCCCCCTAATTTATGTTATTTTTCAAACTACCAGAGAAATGGCTTAGGTGCCCATTTAACATTACAAAGCAGACTTGCCCTTCAGGTTCTCTCAGCATCCCTCAGTCCCTACCTGTTATAGGATATGGCTGGCCACCCTCTACCCAGAACTCTCCAGCCCAGGGGCTGGGCTGCCTGTCTCCCTAGAGGCCATTACCTATATAATACAGACATTTTGGTCACCTGCTGTTTTGTACCTTTATCCTCCTGGTTACCCTTCCCTGCCACCCCACCCCCCTCCTCTACCCCCTCTCCCTCTCCTGGCCCAGCTCAGTCTGGTCTTGTCTGCTCTGGACTCTCCCAAATGTCCCTGACTCCTTTCTCCTTGTTATCTACAATAAACTTTCTCCTCCACCATACCTAAGAACAGTCCTTCCCTTTCCTTTTTATTTTTATTCTTTTCATCTATTTACTGATGATATGGCCAGACCAAGATGGCCAAACACCAATTTTTGGTCCTGTGTATGATTATCTGACCTGCTTGTTCTAAAGGATCAAACAAACTATGGAACAAACTATGTCTGTCAATCACATTAGTCAGCTTCCTGCTTCCCCCAGGAGCTTTCAGCTTGGGCATGCCCTGAGCCAGCCCTTGAGGACCATCCTTAGAACAAACTGTCCTTCAACAGATCATTCTCTGCTCTTCCTGCCCATCAGGTTGCCTTCTCATTCCACCTCTCTACCCCATTTCTTGTTTATCCCACTCTCTGAAAGATGCCATTGACCTCCGCCCACTTTTCTTTTCTTTTCTTTTCTTTTCTTTCTTTGTTTCTTCATTTCTTTCTTTCTTTCTTTCTTTCTTTCTTTCTTTTCTTTTTTTTTTTTTT
>NW_022196910.1:23589738-23615669 GCF_008632895.1 Mastomys coucha
AACTCACTCTGTAGACCAGGCTGGCCTCCAACTCAGAAATCCGCCTGCCTCTGCCTCCCAAGCACTGAGATTAAAGGCATGCGCCACCACTGCCTGGCACTCTTTTCTTTTTTTCTTTCTTTCTTTTTTTCTTTTTTTTGGTTTTTCGAGACAGGGTTTCTCTGTGTAGCCCTGGCTGTCCTGGTACTCACTCTATAGACTAGGCTGGCCTTGAACTCAGAAATCCGCCTGCCTCTGCCTCCCAAGTGCTGGGATTAAAGGTGTGTGCCATCACTGCCCGGCCACTCTTTTCTTTTTTTAAGAGTGTAATGATCTGACTTTATTTAACTCTGGGTAGGGGGCATAAAGCAATCCTCTTTAATAAAGTTGACAATTAGCTTCATTTGTAACATTTTAATAATGCACATTAAAAAAGGTGTTTGTCTTACAAATTGTTCTGCAATCCAAATATACAACAGCTTGGAAAACTACAACGTTTAGAAAACAAAACCCCACGTAAAAAGACAAGTACAGCAGTACAGGTTTGACATGGCTCCGATTTTATAGCTTTCTTACTGCCTCGTGTGTGTCAGAGATTTGTTCCTTCAGCTGGCCCCATAGTTCCATGTTTAAAGAAATACCTTTTCTCCGTGGTTTCATTTCACCTTCTGAGTCCACTCAATATTCTCTAATGTCAGTTAGAATTTTTCCTTCAAAGTCCTGAACCCTGACGTATCTCATCTTTCCAATCTGGAGCACGTCATCATCTCTGCTGCTCTACTCTGCTTGGAGGATGCCGGAGCTCCAGAAGTCTCACCAGGCTTTTGCTTCTTCACAGGTTTCTCTGGAACAACTTACTTTTTCTTCTTTAACTTTTTCCCAACTTTTACTGTCAGAATTAACTGCCTGAAGAGCGTGAAGAAACAAGTTCCTTTCATTTGGGCTTTGCGCCTCACCAACCCACCTTTCTTTTCTGTGGTATATGCGGTGCCTTTTACCACACTCCATCTTATTTTTTGAAATAGAGTCTTCGACTGAATTGGGAGCTCGTTGTTTATTAGACTGGCTTCCCTGTGAGCTCCCAGGACCTGCCTGTCTCCATCCCTTGCACGGATCGCTGCCAGCTTTTACAGGAGTGCTGGGGGATCCGAACTCAGATCCTCACCCTTGTACAGCAAGGAGTTTATCCACAGAGCCACCTCTCCAGCTCCTGCTGTGTGTGTGTGTGTGTTTTAAGATTTATTTATCTTATGTATATGAATACACTGTTGCTATCTTCAGACACACCAGAAGAGGGCATGGGATCCCATTACGGGTGGTTGTGAGCCACCATGTGGTTGCTGGGAATTGAACTCAGGACCTTTGGAAGAGTAGTCAGTGCTCTTAACCACTGTCATCTCTCCACCTCCTGTATTGTGGTTTTTTATTTTTTTTTTATTTTTTTTATTTTTTAAGGTCTATTGGTTTTGTATGTATGTATGTATGTATGTATGTATGTATGTATGTATGTATTTTGAGAGAGTCTGACTCTGTCCCTGTGCTGGCCTAGAATTTATTATGTAATCCAGCCTGGCTTCAAACTCATGGTTATACTCCTGCTTCACATCTATGGGTACTGAGATTACTGGTATAACATGCCCAGCCAAAAGTCCTGTTTGCTGTACTTTTTGAGATGCTTACAGACTCTGGTGGCAGCATTTCCACAATGCTGCAGGAGCATCCCCCTTACCCCTTATTACCTTTCTACCCTCTGTGACCATCCTCTTGGCCTGGGTTTGTGTTGACTGGTTTCATCGGCAATATGGAGACTCCCTTGGAGGACCTGCCACCCCAGTCTAACTTGCATCAGAACTTGGCACTTTGATGCCTGCTTCACACTTAGGGCAATGAGATTTCTTTTTTAAGAAAAGAGAATTTTGCTACCCTTGTCCACATTTGGAAGGATCTACAGACGCAATTAGTCAGACGCATGTGTTGGTAAGTAAGAACGGTGAAGACGGGGCATGAAGACAGGGCATGCTGGGTTCTGTGGAGCATGTGCTTTCTGTCTCCCCCACCAGCCATGCAGTGCCATGCTGCCACCTTGTTGACCCTTGCTTTCACACCACTTCCAGACATTGACAAAAGTCTTTGGAGCCTCAGTCATTCATAACTTGCCTCCTTTGTTTCCTGTCTGATCTGCAGTCTCATGTTGGCCCTGATTCATGGTGGACAGCACATAATGCTGTAGTGCCTGGTAGAGGCAGAAAGGTAGGATAGCTGTCCCCGCTGCCGTGGGGGACAACTCACTTTCCTCCTGACACGTGCCTTCCAGGGATTCAAGTTGGGTTGCCTGGCTCAGCAGCTTGAGCCTTTAGTGCTAAGCCGATCCTTTTCCTCGTCCGCAATGTACAAATCTGTGTTTCTAGTCTAGCCACCGAGCATTACAACAAAATGACTGTCACCTTGAATGGACAAGGAGCTCAGGAAGTGACAGTTCTGGTGATGATAAGATAGGTAGGTCACAGCTTTCAGAGTATCTTCTTCCAATTTTCCCTTGAAATATGTGACTGTCACCCTGCACCGGGATGGCTGGAGTACATTTCCTGGTAACTCACATGCTTCATTTCTTCTCTGTGAGCCTCTGTGAAGCATGAACCCTAGCAGAACACAAAAGCCAAGAATCAATTTCTGGGATGCGAGGCCTGTCTGAGCCGCAGTCGAGGCATGCCCCGTTCACACAATCCACAGGCATCTCCCACTTGGTTTTCTTTTTTTATTTTTTATTTTTTGGTTTTTCGAGACAGGGTTTCTCTGTGTAGCCCTGGCTGTCCTGGAACTTACTCTGTAGACCAGGCTGGCCTCGAACTCAGAAATCCACCTGCCTCTGCCTCCCAAGTGCTGGGATTAAAGGCGTGCGCCATCACTGCCTGCCTCCCACTTGGTTTTAAAGTTCTAAGGTCCCCATTTCCCATCAAGATCTAAGAATGGAATGTATATCCGAGAGGCTTGTCAATGTTCTCTCCCTCCAGAACCTGCAGCTTGCAATCTTCAAGTCCACAGAGGACTTACTCCTGCTTGCTTCTCTTCCCTTCGCTTCTCTTTCTCATTGAAAGACCCAGACCCGATGCCAGTTCTTTCCCTTAGGAGAGGACTTTGTGTGTCTCTAACATCTTCACAAATTGCTTTATGGTTTTGTTTTTTCCACTAACTTTGGTGTTGAAGCAAAACGTGAAAATACAAACTTCCCTGAAGTTAAGTCTCAATGCTTGCTTTCCTCTTTTTCTCAGGCTCCAGGGACAGCGCCCCTGATTCTTTTGGTTTTTTAAAGTGATCTAGCACCCTCTGTCGGCCAATCTGTGCAGAACACCTCCAACCAAGTCAGCCTGGGGTTTCTAATGCCGGAATCATACAACCGAGTCCATTTGTCAAAACTATCCTGGAGAATCCATTCAATTACGGAGGGACATAAAAACCGAGAATTAGCTCTTTTGGTTGAGTTTCGGCATTCCTAATTGGGACAGGGGACCACTAATGGGAAAGAAGACCGGATGAAGGAGTAGGCTCTCCCTCTACCACTGTGTCTCTGCTCATACCCACATGTTAAATAATGCTCATGGTCTTCATGCTACCGTGACATATTCATTTATTCAGAAGCTCTTGGTACTCCCACTGGGTGACAACCAGAGAGAGAGAGAGAGAGAGAGAGAGAGAGAGAGAGAGAGAGAGAGAGAGAAAGAAGAAGGAGGAGGAGGAGGAGAAGAGGAGAGAGAAGAGAGGAGAAGAGAAGAGAAGAGAAGAGAAGAGAAGAGAAGAGAAGAGAAGAGAAGAGAAGAGAAGAGGAGAGGAGAGGAGAGGAATAGAGGCCAGCCATGAGCACATAGAGCGAGAGTGGGAAGGGCAATGGGGGAGAGAGAGGGTAAGGAGCAGGAGCAAGAGGAGAGAGCAAGAGAGAGAGGGAGGGGCAAGCAGTCCCTTTTATAATGAGTCAGGCACAACTGGCTGTTGCCAGGTAATCATCAGGTGGGGGAAGCCTAGACTAAATGCCAACAAGGTCTGTATGGAGAAATAGATTCTGTTTTCATTCTAATGAATGGGTAAGAACACTGACCTGTAGATCTTAAAGAAGAAATGCTTGGTTGGAGACATTTCACAGTAAAAACACTTTCCTAGCATGAACAAAGCCTCAGATTTGATCTCTTTCTTTCTCTGTCTCTGTCTCTGTCTCTGTCTCTGTCTCTGTCTGTCTCTCTCTCTCTCTCTCTCTCTCTCTCACACACACACACACACACACACACACAATTAAAAATAAAATGAACAAGTACTCTAAATCTATAAAACAGGTGATCTGGAGAGAGCAAGTCATTAGGGTAGTCATGGTGGAACTCTAGATGGCGATGCTGAACAGAGCCGTGAATGAAGGAAGGAGAAATTTACCAGCTGCATGCAGTCCTATGACCATGGCCAACCTCACCCCCAGATCCTAATCTCTGTGCTTACCTAGTTGCATTCCACGTGCTGTGTGTTGAGATATTCCATAAAGACTCCAAAGGAGGAGTAAACTATTACAGCTGCCCACCCCAGCCTATTTAGGGCTTTGAAGGCGATGGGTTGGAAATCTGATCAACTGGGCGCCATGTGGTGTTATACGGTGGTGTTTTGTATGTTTTCGTCATATGTACAGAAGAGTCGCTGCTGTCTGAGACTGACTGTATAAACAAGGAAATGGCTTTCATTGTGTGAATAGTTCTAGGGTGAGGATCAAACCCATGTTATGGTAAAGGATTGCTCTGTCACTGACCTTCCCACCTCGCCTCTCATGGTAGAATGACTGATGCTGGACTTACTCTCTAGATTGTGAAAGGAATCTGGCTGTGTATTCATATTTGTACCTTTAAACTTTTAATTAATTTATTTATTCTATTGCTTATTTAATCTTGGAACTCTCTATGCAGCACAACCTTGTCTTGGACTAAAACTGCTGTTTTGTTGGGCTGAAGAGATGGCTCAGTGGTTAAGAGGACTATCTGCTGCTCCTTTAGAGGTCCTGAGTTCAATTCCCAGAAACCACATGGCTGTGCACAGTGTGATGCCCTCTTTTGGTATGCAGTTGTATATGCAGATAGAGCACACATATACATTTGGGCATAAGGCATACAGAAAGAGCAAAGAGAGAAGGTGCTTGGCAGATCGAATGGGATCTTTTGAGAGCTTGTTTCCATGTGCAAGCTTGCCTATTGCTGTTACACATGGGCATAATTGACTGTTGCCTGCAGACTGAAAAGGCAGAGTGAGGGAGCAGTGCTAGCTAGATACATCACAGATGACTAACAAATAGAAAACTTAAATACTGGAAGGCAATGAGATTAGAAATAGCATCTGACTCTGCCCCTAGAGGCATTGCAGCTATGGCTGCTGTGTCACAGGTGTGTCAGTAGGTGGCAGAGACGAGACAGGCTATGTCTATGCTCAGTGTTCTGACCTGGGATACCCTGAAAAAAAATGAGCCTAAGACAACCACCAGTTTGGTGTGTGTGTGTATGTGGTGTGAGGGGGGCAGGACAGGGAGCTAGCCTGAGATAACTACCAGTCTGGCACTTTGTAGGCTTGGATAAGCTCCCAAGGTGGGGAATGAGCCAGAGACTAGAAGAACTCCACCTGAACTGCTGGCCCAAGGCAATTCAGAGTGAGCCCAAGACAGGAGACCCTTGCATTGGGCCACTCAAGTGGGACAGGGATAGGAGCCCAAGACAGCTACCAGGCCAGCATCATGGGTCAGGGACCTAGTCTGAGATGACCACCAGTCTGGGCCTGGGATTGAGGGGGACAGACCATACCCAAGATGACCTCTCCTTGGCACCATAATGCAGAAGAGGACAGAACACTCCTAAAATGGTCAGGGGCAAGATGGGCTGCCAGATGCCTGCTCCAGGGACCAAAGGGTATACTGTAGGAGACACTGACACGCTACAACTTCCATAATTAGATTTTTTTTTCTTCTGTGTTGTGAGGGGAGGTTGCAAGGATGGAGGATGCGTATGAGGGGTAGAGGAGATTAGTAGGATCAAGGTTCATGATGTTAAATTCACAAAGAACTAATAAAGTTTAAAAAAGAGAAAAAGAAAGAAAGGAAAGAAGGAAGAAAGAGAGAAATAGAGAAGGAAAGAAAGAAAATATCTGAGTCATTCTGGACCACGCATCCCAATTTCTAAAGGGTGTTCTGAAGTTACTCTTTAATGTCCCTTAAAGTAAAAGCATTGTAGTGGGTTGAGGTTGTGTTCCTAGAGACAGAAAGCTGCCTCTGAGGGCCAGAGAGCATCCTCAAAGCATTATCTATGCCTGGGAGGTGTTTTGGTATTTTTTTCATACTTCACAACACATTTTTGAGATTATTTTTATCTGAGGATTTCATGAACTTCTGGAGACTATATTCCAAATCACCCCTGCCCCCATGTGAATCAGTATAACTGATTGCTAATAGTGACTAAAACTTTTATGTTGTAGAATAAGTTACATTGTAGTATTTAACTATAGTACAGAAATTATGCATTATCTATCTATCTATCTATCTATTCATTTATCACTATATCTATTTCTTCATCTATCACCTATTTATCTATCACCTATCTATTCATCTATTACTTATCTATTCACCTATCTATCCATCTATCATCTATCTATTCATCTATTATCTGTCTATCCATCTATCATCTATCTATTCATCTATTTTCTATCTATCTATCTATCATTTATTTATCTACTCTTCTCTCTAGTCCTTGACTTCATTGATCAGACTTGTTTTCCTGATTTGATTATTGTGCTTTTGTATAACCTTTTCCTAAGCACATTTTATCAGTATTTGTGTTTTCCCAGCAACCAAACTGAACTTGAAATTGTGGTTGTTCACAGTGTGAATTGTGAATTCAAATTATTGCTGACTGTATGAAAAATATAGGTAGGATTGTCACTATACCAAACTATGATATCTTTTAATTGGTTATTTCTTATAGATGAGAAAAAGGCTTCAATAGTATTTATTTACTGTAAAAGTCAATTTTATTTCCTCAGAGGAAGGGATGAGATGAGAGCTGAACCCAAGCTTTATGAATACAAATGGCTTGGGCTGGACCCAGAGTATTTCTATCTAACTATCCCCTAGACCAGGAAGCTTCTAGCCCCCATATAATCTAATCTTCTTCAAGCCTAGAACTTGAAGGATTCAGCTTCCAGCCTCTGTCTGCTAACCTAGGCTTAGAATGTTTCAGCCTCTGAGACTTAATGCTCAATTAACTCAGGATTTCTAACCCTTTCTGAACTCTGGCTGGCTAGTTCAACTCCGTTGCTCTGGCTCAAACTACTCTTTAAGCTGACTGACTCAAATTGGCTTCTCTTGGCTTCTAACTGAATTGCTTTGCTTGGAAAAGCTACCTGTGGATTCCTGTCACAGACCGGAATTGCACTGAATTGCATTGAACTGAACTGCCTCTCTCTCCCTGCATTGCTCTTTAAGTAGCCTCTTTCCTGTTTGTTCTCATGAAAGTTGCATGTATCCTGTCTCTGATTCATTCTGTCAAATCTTTCCTTAATTCATCACTTTATCTGCCCCTCAATTAGATGTCATTGTTTGGGATTAAAGGTGTGTACTAAAGACCTGTCTGTATCCCAGCCAGAGGGATGAAAGGTGGGTGGCATGTCTGCATTCCAGCTGTATCACGCAGACCTAGAAGATCTTTGAATGTGATCCCTTGCCAGAGCAGCCACATTGCTGTATTAAAATTCCTCTGTAATTTATTTGTTTATTGTTGTTGTTTATTGGTTCTGGAGACTTAACTTGGGGATTTGCCTGTACCTAGCAAACTATCTATCACAAGAGCTAAAACTTCAGCTATTCAAAAATAGTTTAGTAGCAGAGAGAATAAAGTATGCACATTGAGTTGTCTAGGAATGTTGTTTTCTTTGTTTTTTCAATATGCTTAAAATTGGATTTCTAGATAAGATAAAATACTAGATACCCAGTTGAATTTGAATTTCAAAAGAAAAATATATAAGTAGTGTTCATGCTAAAGATTTAATCATTTTAATTGTTAACTGGATTAACTGAGTGCATCTGTCTTTTAACCTAGCAGCCCTGTCTTAAAACTACTTGGTTATTGAAGTTAGTGAAGAGATTCAGTGTGTAAAGGCACTTGCCATGAATCCTGATGACCTAAGTTGGCCAAAATATTGTCTTCTGATTTCTACATACACCATGGTGCCTATGTACCCTTCTCTGCATGCAGAGCCCGTGGGGACAGAAACATCCTAATCTCTGTGAGTTTTAAGCCAACTGGTCTACAAAGTGATTTCCAGGTTATGTAATGAGAGCCTGGTGTGTGTGTGTGTGTGTGTGTGTGTGTGTGTGTGTGTAGAACTCAGCTCCTCAGTCCATGAATCTTAAGGATCCTTGTCATGAACATGCTGTGTCAGGCACATAGTCAGACACCTTTGTGTCTTTCTACAATGTATGTCGGATGTTTTGAATAACAACAAATTTACAATTACATCTATTTTACTGGCAGCATTTGCCAAGTAGTCCTGATGCCCTCAATAGCTGACTGATGCAAATGCAGATTCTTCAATTCCAATTTTGGATACTAAAATGAACTCTTAGATCATATGTTACACATTACATGGTATGTGTGTGTGTGTGTGTGATGTGTTACACATCATATGGTGCATGCACACAAGGTATTAAAGAGGCAAGCAGAAAGCTGATGGATGCAAAGAAAATCTGTGAGAATGAGCTAATAAACCCTGTTGGAGGAGCCACTTCAGTCAAGCCTCAGCATCACTATTAAGCCAAGTCTCAGGGTTAAGTGGAGCTGCAGAAGCAAGATGCCAGAATGAAGAAGTTGTAGAGGTGAAGGGCAGGTCTAGATGGATGATGAGTGGGTAGACAAATGCATGGGAGGTCCTGATGCATAGCAGGCACACAGACAAATGGATGTGTAGAGGGATAGAAGGGGTAGAGCAGCCTCATCAACAGTGGTTGCTGACTGAGCTGAAAGGATAGCTGGGAGTCCTCTTTCTGTTGACCCCCTGATGCATATACTGGAAAATCAGACAACCCAGGTAAATGGGAGCTGTCTCAGCATCTGTCTAGTGTCTCTTCCTCCTTCTGGAGTCCAGGTTAAGGTATTGTACCCTTTCCTTGTTCTGAAATGCCCAGTAAGTTCTTAAGTACAGTATTCCTGATATGATATTTTTATAATGTGACTAAAATATACCGATCTGGTCATATGGTCCCAATTAATTTTGATAAATTTATAGTCTGACACGTTTTTTACTTTTAGGAGTAAGCTATCAGTTTGTGCCTTAAGAGTAGTCCTAGATGGACAGTGTTGCAATACTATTTTACACAATAAAAAGTAATGGAACAGGACATTTCCTGATTTCAGTAACCCTCTGATTTCTTCCTTAGTGGTATACAAGGCTAGAATGGCCTGGTGTCCTCTCAGGAGATGTAATTATCAAGTGGAAGCATCAGATGTTTTGATGATGATGATCAGAGTAGAAAACAAGTATCTTGGAGGAAAGAAAGAGAAAGAGAAATTTTTAAATTCCATTTTCATTATGTCTGTGTATGCATGTGCATGCCTACGTGCAGAGGTCAAAGGAAAGCCTTGTGGAGTAAGTTCTCTTCTTCTAGATTTACATGGGTTTCAGGACTCAAGTAGAAGAATCTCCTGGTCAAGAGGATGGAGTCTCTGGCCCATGTGGAGTCCTAGCCTTCCTGTTGGGTGGCCTCAGTCTCTTTGGCTAAGGGAAGACCTCTAGGAGGGCAGGCTCATCCTAGGCCATGCTGAAGAGAATGGTGAAGAATTCATTCTTTTTTTTTCTTTAAATTGGATATATTATTTATTTATATTTCAAGTGTTATCCCCTTTGTGGTTTCCCCTCTGCAAACCAACTATCCATCCCCCGCTTCTATGAGGGTGCTCCCCCATCCCCTCACCCCCTCCTGCCGCACCACCCTAGCATTCCTCCACACTGGGGCATCAAGCCTTCACAGGACCAAGGGCCTCCCCTCCCACTGATGCCAGATAAAGTCCCTTCAGCTCTTTCAATTCTTCCTCTAACTCCTCCATTGGGGACCTTGTGCTTAGTCCGATGGTTGGCTGTGAGCATCCACATCTGTATTGGCCAGGCTCTGGCAGAGTTTCTCAGGGGACAGCCATATCAGGCTCCTGTCCTTCTTGGCATCCACAGTACTATCTGGGTTTGGTGTCTGCAGATGAGATAGATCCCCAGGTGGGGCAGTCTCTGGATGGCCTTTCCTTCAGTCTCTGTTCCACTCTTTGTCCCTGACTTAGAGAATGGGAGGAACTTAGGAGGAAGAGAAGAGGGGAAGGGGAAAAGAGGGGAAGCATCAGGTATGGGAGGAGATGAAGGAGATGTACAGAGGGTCAGGAAATTGAACAGAGGTGTGTAGCAATGAGGGATGGAGAACTGGGGGTAGCAGAAAGTCCCAGTTGCCAAGAAAGCAAGAGCCTCTTGGGGGTAGTATTAGCTGAAATATCCTACAAAGGGGAGGGAAAACTTGTCAAGACCATATCCAGAGGTTAGGTGTGCCCCCCCCCCCACTTGAGGGATGGGGCCACCAACCCATCTTCAAATTTTTAACCCAGAATTACTCTTGTCTAAAGGAAATACAGGGATAAAGAGTGGAGCAGAGACTGAATAATTCATTCTTTAATGAGCTCCTGTACTTGTCTTTCCCAGCATCCTCTCCCTATTGCAGAAGCTTGTGGGTTGCAAATGTGTAAGGTCGTTAGTCTACCCATTTTCTAAGTTATTCAGAAAAGTCTAACATTTCCCTGTCTTCTATGTTTTCTTTGTTGTTGTTGTTTTTTTTTGTTTGTTTGTTTGTTTGTTTCAAGACAGGGTTTCTCTGTGTGGCCCTGGCTGTCCTGGAACTCTGTAGACCAGGCTGGCTTCTAACTCAGAAATCTGCCTGCCTCTACCTCCCAAGTGCTGGGATTAAAGGTGTTCGCCACCACTGCCTGGAGTCTTGTATGTTTTCTAAGCACACTTTCCTTAACACTTTGGACTTCCTTACTCTTTCTCTTTCCCTGACTTGTAGGCCATGTGTCTGACCACCACACCAGCTTTCATGGAACGGCTCTCCCTTCTTGCCTGCCTTCTCCTCTGGAGGACAACAACAGCTGAAGTTTACAGCTTAGTTAACCTTTGTTTTTTCTTCCAAACTCTAATGAAATTATCCTTGAGCTTCCATGTTGTGGATGGTCCTGGTGCTCTTGTATTTTGATGTTAATTCCACTTTCCCAGGAGGGGTAGTCTGGAAATGAGGAATGAGTCACATACTCAAGTGACTCCTTGTGAGCCATCCCCTAAGGAATCAATCAATTGATAAAGGATCACTGGGCAAGTAGGGGGGACTTCCCAGTTGGATGGAGGAAGAGAGGAAGCAGGAGAGAGTTAGGAGCTTTTTGGACA
Source organism: Mastomys coucha (assembly GCF_008632895.1). Taxonomy (NCBI): domain Eukaryota; kingdom Metazoa; phylum Chordata; class Mammalia; order Rodentia; family Muridae; genus Mastomys; species Mastomys coucha. The sequence continues at coordinate 23,601,193 of NW_022196910.1, forward strand.
GGGATAGCGAGAGGGCAAGATGTAGCTACTAGTGTCTCCTGGCTTATGATGAATCTTCTGGGATTCGCTACTGGAAGATTTAGACTTAATATGGCTTACAAGATTAGCATTGTAGTTGTTGCACCCAGTGATTGAGTTACCGTTGTTTCTGAACTAAGTTTGTGTGGTGTTTTCCTTCACACGGCGGATTGACTGGGTTCAAGAGAGAAAGAAAGGTACAGTGGCAAAGTGTAGGTTTGCCAGCTGTGCACCACAAAGGCTGTGGGAGTTTTGAAGCATGGGGCTGGTGTAGTAACGACCCACTAGTGGGAACTTATCGAGGTGGGTGGAGAGATTTTGGAGCTCCGAGTCAGAGTGTCCATGAGATAAGAACTGGCCATGGAGACTTCTAGGGCTGAGTAGCTGGGTGAAGTGTGGGAACTTGCGGTTCTTTTTATTATTTTGAGCAACACTTCCATTTTAGTTTATTTTAAAATTCTTTTACTAATAACACTAAGAACCCCAAGAGGGGGCCCAAATATCCCCTTTACCACTGGGTCATCTCATTGGCCCCAAATTAATTCTCTTTGCCGTTTGGTAATGTGATGTTTTCTCATGTGCTTCCTGGCCATTTTACTGTCCTTTCCTCACTCATGTCATTTTCCTGCCTTTCACAAGGGCTATCTTTCTGAAGGTTGATGAGGAAAAGCACAGTAGCCCATTAAAGAATGATAGGTACCTGATGGTTATCTTTCTCTGTATAGCTGAAGCTGACAGAGGATTTATAATCTCCCTGTCTCTAAGCGCTAGAGTGACAGGCATGGAATTCCCTTTCATGTAAGCTTTGCTTCTGGAAGGTCTGATTATCCAGGACCACACTCAGGAAGAAGAATGAGGAGAGGAGCCCCTGTAGCACACGGATCAGGCTATGCCAGGAATACAACGTCATAAGGGTGATAAGGTTGATACTGGCGTGTTTCTGGAGGTGATTTAGCAATATGGACAGACTGTCCACCAGGTTGCCCATGGTGCTCGATACTCTTGTGCCTTGGCATGGTCTCTGAACTTTGACATATGCAGCGTGTTAGTAGAGTTTACTCAGGTTCTGGAGCATAAGCTGGGCAAAACTGTTGTAGGCATTGCTGAGTCAGAAGCACATGGCTCTTCAATGTCTGCTCTCTTCAGATTCCATGATAGTCTCTGTGTTGGTAGAGATTTTGGAAGAGCGCATGGCTAAAGCCAGTCCTTCCAAGTCTTTCTGACAGCTAAAGATGCTTCTTGTTATCTGGATGTGAGTAGATGTGTGTGTAACCACTTCTGGATCATGTCCTCAAAGCACATTCTTTTGGTGTTGGGTTCTGTTTTGTTTCAGAGACAGGGTTTTTCATAGCCCAGGTGGTTCTTGAATTCTCAAACTCACTAAGTAAGTGAGAATGACTTTGAACTTCTGGTTCTCCTCTTTCCTATTGCTGGGGTTATAAGTATGCACTGCTGTGCTTGTGTGTATGACATATGGAGATCAAACCCAGAGCTTTTGCACATACTAAGAAGGATTCTACCAGCAGGGCTAGAACTCCAGCCCTGGACTGTTATTGTTTCAGTTTGTTTGTTTTGTTTTCCTTAGAGATTGAACTCAGGGCCTTGCACCGTAATTTAGTCCCCTACCACTGAACAATTTCCCAGCTCTGAATTCACTGTTCATTCATTCACTTGCCATGTTAAGCATCAAAGCCAGAACCCTGCACATGCTGGGAGTATACTGAGCACCATCTGCAGCCTCTGCACTCTGTTTATTTACCCTGCTTCTGAACATTCTTGTGGGCTCTATGACCATTTTCTCACTTTCGAAAGCTAATGGTTCTGTCAGCTTCCAAGGTTCTTGGAACATTTGTACCTGGGTCCATAGAGTTAAATTCTCAATGGCTATCTGTGGGGCTGGTAATACAATCCAGAAATTTGGTAGTGGGAGTGGGAGAGTAATAGGACCCTGTGAGGTGAACTTGATCAGTAAGAAACATGACAGGTAAATTGCTCTCCTTTCCTGCCCCTGACAACATGTTCTGAGAGGCCTTGCCTGCATGGTTTTCATCCGATAGCTTGTTTGGAATATAGAAACAGACTTTACCATGGATCTATTCAATTCAGTCAGTTACAGTGGGAACTTGGGAGATGGAAACAACACAGTCTAAAGAGCACTGCTCTAAGAAGCAGCTGCTCCTCTCTCCACACAGCACTGACACCAGCATGCATTGCTTCCAAACCAGTGCAAACCAAGAATAAAGACACACCTCGAAAGCATAGAGGAAAAGGCCCATTCCAGATGCGCAGAGCTAGAAGCTGGGGTGGTCTTATCTGAAATATTGCAAGTCAGAAGACTCTCAAAAACATCTCCCCCCAAATCAAGAATCTATAGACAGATCGTTGAACAAACAAGACTCCAAATTATTAATTATACATAGCTATGCTATTCCAAGAAATGGTACAGGAATATCATCAGTCACAGCAGTATTATATTGGACAAGGACTTGCATCTGCTCAAGAAATAGGAGTGCCAGAAATGTCAGGAATGGCAGATAAATGCAAAATTCTTTTGAAAATTCTAGTTGCACAAAAATGTTGGGTGAATGCCAGGCAGTGGTGGCATATCCCTTTAATCCCAACACTTGGGAAGCAGAAGCAGGCAGATTTCTGAGTTCGAGGCCAGCCTGGTCTACAGAGTGAGTTCCAGGACAGCCAGGGCTACACAGAGAAACCTTGTCTCGAAAAAATGAAAAAAAAAAGTTTGGGTGATAGTCTAAAACAAAAATAGTATGCATATGGATGAGGGGATCCATGTTCCATCTACTTGAAGAACTGCTGGTACTTAATATCTGCTGGAGGAGAGTCAATCTTTCTTCTCTGGGGTATGGATACTGGTAGGTTGTCCATGTTCTCCCATGGATATATATATTATATATATACACACATACATACTGAAAAACAAAGTATTTTAAGTATGCATATGTATATATACACATATATACATATTATACACATGTGTATATATACATATCATATATAATGGGTTTATATATGATGTGTATAATGGGATGTACATTTTTTTCCAAGATAGGGTTTGTACTGGCTTGTTCTGTGTGTCAACTTGACACAGGCTGGAGTTTCACAGAGAAAGGAGCTTCAGTTGGAGAAGTGCCTCCATGAGGTCCAGCTGTGGGGCATTTTCTCAATTAGTGATCAAGCATGGGAGGGCCCCTTGTGGGTGATGCCATCCCTGGACTGGTAGTCTCGGGTTCTATAATAAAGCAAGCTGAGCAAGCTACGTGAAGCAAGCCAGTAAGGAACATCACTCCATGGCCTCTGCATCAGCTCCTGCTTCCTGACCTGCTTGAATTCCAGTCCTGACTTCCTTTGGTGATGAATAGCAACATGGAAGTGTAAGATGAATAAACCCTTTCCTCCCCAACTTGTTTCCTGGTCATGATGTTTTGTGTAGGAATGGAAACCCTGACTAAGACAGGGTTTCTCTATGTAACACTGGCTGCCTAGAACTCTCTTTGTAGACCAAGCTGACCTCAAACTCACAGAGATCCACCTGCCTCTATCTCCTGACTGCTGGGCTTAAAGGTGTGCTCTACCATGCCTGGCTGGGTTAATTTTTTTTTTTTTTTTATTTTTAGAGAAAAGGATATGAAATTGGGGGAAAGTATTAGAAGGGAACTGAGGGGTGGGAAGGAGAAAATGGGAGAAGATATAATCATATTTCATTGTTTAAATGTATAAAATTCTCAAAAAATGAAATGTTAAGATAGTAATAAAAATCCCATAATAGTCCACATAGCACATGAAGAGCACAGTGCAAAACAACAATCGCATCAATGAGATGGAAGAGTTGGGCCCATGTCAGATACAACTTTGCAAGCTAGTCTGTGATTAGATGAAGACCAACCAGGTTTATCTGATTGGTATGAATAAAACATTCTGGGTCTAAACAAAGAATAAAAATATGCCTTTGAGACAGAGGAAATAAACTAGACACAGATGACAGAAAGGTAACTGGAAACAAGTCTTTAAATCTTTAAAATACCAACTGGTCAAAAAAGAAGTCCCAGGATGTGATGGTTACCTTCATCGTCAATGGACTGGGTTGACAATCACCTAGGAGACAGACCTTTGGATGTATCTATGAAGGTGTCTCCAGAGAGGCTTCAGTGAGGAAGGCAGAACCACCCTAAATGTGGATGCATCATCCCTTGGGCTTGGGGCCCAGGCTGAAAAAAAGAGACAGCAAGTCGAGCACTAGCACTAATCTTGCTTTGCTTCCTAACTGGGAAGGCAACGTGAGCAGTGGCCTCAAATGCCCACCTCTGGTTTTCCCTTAATGGCGGACTTTATCCCCTTAACCTATGATCCAAAAATAAATTCCTTTGGCCGTAAGGGGCTTTCCTCAGATATTTTGTCACAGTGAGGTGAACTGATGAAGACTAGTAAACACAGAAAATGAAAAATACTTAGGATGAGATTAACATGAAAATCCTGTTAACATACAATTGTGGTTGTGGAGAGATGATCACACTATGAATGTCGCCCATCATCTGGGGCCTGGTGCTGATTTCTGGATATTTTCCTGGTTTCTTCCTTGCTGAAAGGTGGTTTGCATTTATTTTGTTGTTCTGTTTTGTTTTGTTTTTCAGAGAGGGTCTCAGTAGTGCCCTTGCTGGAACTTACCTAGATCAGGCTGGCCTTCTCACTCACAGAGATCAGCACACCTTTGTCTCCTGAATGTTGAGATTAAAGTTATGAGCCACAAGTCTGAGCAAGAAAAAGGGTTTTTTAAATTTTGTGTTTGTTTTCTGTTTTTAAAGTCAAGAATCCAAAGGTGCTCCATTGATATTTTCAAGAAGACACAAGAGCCCAAGTAATGATGTCATGCAAGCTGACCTTGGATGTCAACTTGACAAACCTAGAAGGAAGGAAACACAGTTGAAGAATTGTCTCGGCCACATTGGCCCATGGCTGTGTCCGTAGGGCATTTTCTTGACTGCTAACTGATGCAGGGGGTCCCAGACATTGAGCTGAACCATCCCTGGGCAAGTAGATTTGGGTTGTATAAGAAAGGTGCACACCTTTAATATATTTCTGAGTTCGAGGCCAGCCTGGTCTATGAAGTGAGTTCCAGGATAGCCAGGGCTATACAGAAGCTAAACATGAGCCCAGGAGCAAGCCAATAACTGTCATGTCTCCATGGATCTCTACTCCAGGTTTCTAGCTTGAGTTCCTGCCTTGGTTTCCATTGATGATAGAGTGTAGCCTGTAAGATGACATGAACCTGTTCTTCCTCAAGTTGCTTCTGATCATGGCATTTGTCACAGAAATAGAAAAGTAGGGCACGTAGCAAGTTGTATTTTCTGAAATAGATGAAGACAGTGCAAAGAGTGAGTTGGGAGGAGAGGGGGCTCACCACACAGTACATAATAGAACTTAATACCAAAAAAGGGGGCCCAAACTCTAAATTGTGCTTCGAGAGTTTTACATAATAAGTCTATGATAAAATATAGACTTTATTATCTTATCAAGAGACTAAGGAAAAAATTAAATTCCATTTGATTGCATTTTTCTTTTCTTTCTTTCTCTGCCTCCCAAGTGCTGGGATTAAAGGCATGCGCCACCACTGCCCGGCTTTGATTGCATTTTTCAACAAGAAATTTGAATGTGACCAAATATAACCATGGTAGCCAGAATTGGTATTGCCATTTCCTTTCCCTCCTGCCTCTTCATGGAAGAGGACACTACTGCTGCTGCCGCTGCCACCGTGGCCACTGCTGCTGCTGCTACTATCATCACCACCACTACCACTACCATGTTGGGAATTGGTTGTAATGATTTGTCTCTCAGCTCCCAAAAGCTGTGCTTCCAGACCAGACCTGAGGGTCCCTGCCCGCAGCTGGCTTCGATCGATAGTTAAGAACTGCCATACAACCAATGGCTGGGCAAGGAGACAGGGTGGGACTTTTAGATTGTGTGGGAAAGAGACCGAGAGAGAGGGGAGAGGAAGAATTGCTGTGACTCAGAGGCAGATGGATCAGAATTAAGAGCTGCAGGAGAGAAACTATGTCACATTGTAGGTGGAGAGGGAATGCAGCCCTACGAGGGTGGGGCTGCTCCGAAGCTAACAGGGCAGCAAAGACGTTTAAGCCAGGAATACCAGAGGGGAGTGTTTGGTAGCTGCAGGGAGGTTTAGAGGAGGTCAGCCATTGAGCTAGTCAAGGCATATCAAAATTAGCTGGTGTGTGTGTGTGTGTGTGTGTGTGTGTGTGTGTGTGTGTGTGTGTGTGATTTGAGAATCCAGAGAGCTCTTGGGCAGGTACAGTACACTAGGAACCAAAGAGGTTTTAACTAATTCACCGCTATACTACTACTTCCCCTCCCCCACCTCCTGTTTCCTTTCCTCCTCCTCCTCCCCCTTCTCCTCCTCCCCAGTGCCCTCCTCCTCCTCCTTCTCTCTCTGTCTCTCTGTCTATCTGTCTCTGTCTCTCTCTCTCTCTCTGTGTTAGTGTGTGCGAGTGTGCCACAGCACACATGTGAGAGTCAGAGGATAACTGTGGGTGTTGATGTTCAACTTCCACCTAATTTGAAACAGGGTGCCTTGTCATTTGTGGGCTTGCAATCCAGGCTAGCTAGCCCGTCAACCTCTAGGGGTTTTCTTGCTTCTGCCTCCCACCTAGGAGCACTGGAGGTAACAGATCTAGTGCATCTCGATTTCATTGGGTGGGATCTGAATGCATACCATCCTCATGCCTACATAGCAAGCACTTTGTCCTATGAGCCATTTTCCTAGCCCTGGCTTCTTTTTATTAAACATTGCCCTTAGGAGTCCTTCCTGCATATATCTCTGGATATTTGCTTTTGTTTACCTACTTTATAAAAGGAAAGGTTTTTTTGGTAAGAAAGGGTGCTGTCATAGAAACCATACTGTAAGTTGTTACAACATGTTTGAGTTTGTCAAAAACAGCCCACGAGAGTGAAAGGGGCCACCTTGTCTGGACTTCAGCATGCTTATGTCAAATGTCTTCCAAGGCACCTTGTCCTGGGCGAGACTGGGCCCCATTTCTATAACTGGGAGAAAGAAGAACAACAAACAGTTAAAGGTGTTAAGACCCCTGCACCTTGGTAACTAAGAGAGATTGCTTTAGCTTTACCCAATCATTTCTGCTGGACCTTACGAGCCTCTGATTTGATGACATTACTTTCGCTTGCTCTCTCAATTAGGCTGTCTGCATGTTTCTGTTGGTGTTATACATGCGTTTGATGTTTTACTCTCCACTGCTTCTGTCCATCTGACACATTTTCCTTGTTCTTTTACTTTTGCTTACTATATACTTACTAGACTTACTCATTTGAAACTGGAAAAAAAATGGCTGTATAGATCATTCTCCACACAGAAATGTGTGTGCGTAGTCCCTCCACCTAGGAAGGAATAAATCCCACATATCCTGCAGGAATGGCCCTCCATAGTTTATACATACTTTGAAAAGACATACATCTGTTTTCAGTCAGGTATCTGGTTGTTTAGAGCATTTTGAAGTCCCCAACATCCTCCCTTCCAACCAAGCCAAATAAAAAGCATCTGACCCAAGCCAGGCATTTGAATATAGAACATAAAGACACACGGAGCTAAGAGGACTGGGCTGAGTCATCATGCTGGCAGCCTCTGAAGTGTGTACCAGCCCAAGAATTCCTAGTACTGAGGTCCCTGGAGATCTTTTAATGTGCTTCTTCCCGGGATAAAGTTACCCAGTTATTTATTTTTGATTTAGCATTTCTTTGTATCACTCCAATCACTTCTTTAAAAAAAAAACTTGTATTAATTCTTTGAGAATCTCATGCTATGTATTTTGATTATATTCTCTCCCAATGCCTCCAACTCATTCCAGATTCTTCCCCAACACCTCAGTCCCCTAATTTTATCTCCTCTCTCATACACACTTTCTCTTCCCCAAAATATAATATGCTGCATATACATATATATCATCATATACATATTCACATACAACATATACTACATATACCCCCCACACTATGTGTTTGTGTGTATGTGTGCCCCACTGAAGTTTGTTCAACCTACTAGGAGCCACATCTGTAAAGAAAACAGACTTTTTCTTATCTAGAAACCGTAAATTGTCAATAATAGTTCCTCTGGGGGAGAGTGGCTTTGTGAAGCTGGCTTGGTCTTGTGTGGACAACCATAGCCACTGTGAGTTCATGACTGCCGTGGTCCTGTCCTGTTCAGACAACAGCTTCACCTCAGTCTGCCGCCTCTGGCCTTTATAACCCTTGTGCCTGCTTTTCTTCAATGTTTCCAGAGTCCCAATATACTTTTTTGTTAATTAACACTAGAATATTGATTAACATGAAATGCCAGTGGTTATTAACTATGAGACTTCAGCTACTTTTATCACTGCTGGTAAACAAGGAAGACATACAAAGAGGTTCTGTGGGATCTTGTACCTGCTATTAGATATTGTTATAGTCGAGGCAAGGAAGTTATAGACCGCCACACATTTAAAAGGTAAATTAGAATCCCTTATTAGTGCTGGCCACCCAGAGGCTTTGGCCATGGACACTGGACACTGACGTTCAGAAGTACATTGCTTATAAAGGGGAAAGACTCAAAACCTACCAGATACACTAAGGCTATGGTGACACAGAACTTGTGGGAGTAACCAACCAATGTCTGATTTGACCTAAGACCCACTCCGTGGGATGAAGCCCATACCGGATACTGCTTTCATGACAAAGAGTCAGACAGCAAATAGCCCAGAGACCTAGGGTAAAACCAAACACTGCTGTTCCCTCCCCCAAAAAAAGTATCAATAAAATTTCTCCTAATAATATTTTGTTATACTCAGATCAGTTCCTTATTCAGCCATCATCAGAGACGCTTCCTCCTGCAGCAGACAGGAGCAGATGCAGAAACCAACAGCCAGTCACTGTATGGAGAGAGAGTCCTTGGAAATGTGTTGTCTCCTTCAAACCCTCCCGTCAGAGCTCCGGGAGCCCTTCAAAAAGGGAGACAAAGAGTATAAGAGCAGAGATGGAGTGGAGGACACCAGGAGAACGAAGACCTCAACTTTGCAGAGCTCATGTGAACTCATAGAGACTGAAGCAGCAAGCACAGGACCTGCATGGGTCTGCACAGGTCCTCTGTGTGTCTGTTACAGCTTTCAGCTTAGTATTCTTGTGGGACTCCCGAGTGTGTGAATAAGCGAGTCTCCGATCCTTCTGCTTGCTCTTGGGGCTCTTTTCCTTCTGTTGGGTTGCCTTATCCAGCTTAGATGTGATAGTTTTGTTTTATCTTATATTTTATTTTGCCACGTTTGGTTGTTATTTCTTAGAACCCTGTTCTCTTCTAATGAGAGACAGAAAGGGAGTGGACCTGGAGGGAGTGGGGGTGAGGAGGACTGGGAGGAGTAGATGGAGGAAAAACTGTAATCAGGGTGTGTTTGTGCATGTATACGTATGTACATACAAATACCTAGATGAACTGAATGGTGGGCTCTCCACTCTGACATCACTCCTAATTTTAAGGACATTTAAAAGGCATATAAATGAAGTAAATAAAACAGTTAAAGTACAATTAGTGTAGCCACTTCCAGAGCATACTGACAGGCCTTTAAGTGATGCTTCAAGATGTACATCTTGGAAAAATCCCGAAGAACAGCATACGCCAGCAGAGACTGACACCGTTAGAGTCTGCAGAGAATATCTATAAGAGAGTTTAAGGGGCTGGCAAGATGGCTCAGTGGTTAAGAGCACTGACTGCTCTTCCAAAGGTCCTGAGTTCAAATCCCAGCAACCACATGGTGGCTCTGGTGCGTCTGAAGTCAGTGACAGTGTACTTATGTATAATAATAAATAAATCTTTGGGCCAGAGCAAGCAGGGACTGAATGAGCGGAGTTGACTGGAGTGAGCTCAGGACCTAAAAATTTAATTTCCAACAACCACATGAAGGCTCACAATCACCTGTACAGGTACAATGTACTCACACACGTTAAATAAGTAAATAAATCTTAGAGAGAGAGCTCAAGGTGCATTTGTGGGAGAAGACATAGTCGAAAGTCATAGTCATAGGGCCCTGAGGACAGGCTGATGGAACTAAAATAACTCAGGTGAGACTCAAACAGCAAGGAACCAGGGACATGTGGCTGGGCTGTAAGTTAGACTAGCTCAGAACCTGTCCAAGCTAGGCTTATAGCTTGTAAATAAAATATCAGGATCTTGTGTCTTTTATACTGGCTAGCTAGAATAAATAATTAATTTACATACATATGTACCCTATCTCCCAAAATAACACTTTTAATCAGGAAGCATTTTGTAGATTCTATGAAACACATTTGGAAGCCATAGTCAGAAGAAGGGAGGATGCTGTTTTCAATAAAAAAAAGCTTCAGAACCCAATGAAAATCTATATAACTTATGTAAAGAGAGGGCTTTGGGAACACCCAGTAGCCAAAGGTGCATGCCATGTGGAGTTAAACTAGATTCTCATTGAGTCATGATGATTTTCCTGCTAAAGCAGGGACTTATACACCTGGTGTTTAAAGGAAAAAGTGAATCTACTGGGGGCCTTCCACAGGGATGAAAGAAGACAGTCATTTATAGACTAGCTATCTGAGCATCCCTTAGACCAGTCAAGATAAAATACATAAAATTAACAATCCCAATGTATTACCTAAAATAAAATAGAATATGTTAGAGAAAATGGTGATTAAAAATTACTAAACTCCTACTACATGCTCATTAAAAATACGTATATCCAATTAATTCAGTTGCCTGGGGAGGCAAAGGTCAGAGGTGGTTTGGCGGAACTATAGCAGGACTCATTATGTTTCTCTCATCTGACTATCTTCAAAACTCCATTACCAGCCAGGAAATATAAGGCATGGTGCCCAATTCACCACCTTTAGTGGTTGGTACTTAGGACAATATACACACTCTGGTTTTGCTCACTGTGTTATTGCTGTGAAGGGACAATATGACCAAGGCACCTCTTATAAAAAAGCATTTGCCAGGCAGTGGTGGCGCACGCCTTTAATCCCAGCACCTGGGAGGCAGAGGCAGGTAGACTTCTGAGTTCAAGGCCAGCCTGGTCTATAGAGTGAGTTCCAGGACAGCCACAGAGATACCTTGTCTCAGAAAAAACAGAAAACAAAAAGCATTTAATTGGGGGTTGCTTACAGTTTCAGAGGCTTACTCAATTATCACGATAGAGAGCACGGAAGGGCAGCACGCAGGCTTGGTGCTGGAGAAGTGGCTGAGAGCGCCATCCTGAGTGAGACACTGGGCCTGCTGTGAGCTTTTTTTAAAACCTCAAAGCCCAGCCCTGTGACACACCTTTTCCAACAAGTCCATACACCCTAGTCTTTCCAATCCTTTCAAACAGTTCTATTCCTCAGTAACTCAGTATTCAAATATGTGAGCCTAAGAGGGCCATTCTTATTCAAACCACCACAACTCCTTAATATGGCTGCTAAGGTCCCACGGTATCTGGATCCCTGAACCTTTCCATTCTGCACTTCTTGTCCAATCACTCCACTTCCTTTCTCTTGTGTGATAGGCACACATCCCTCTTCTCCTTCAAACAAGAACTGGAATGACATGTTACCATGGCTTCAATTAAACCTTCTCTGGCTCCTCAGAGAAGCTCAGAAAATCTTGCCCACCCTTTTGAATCTGTTCTTCCTTCATAACATTTGCAGCCTCCTGTTTGTCCTGTCAAGCTATGTAATGATTTCCTTTCTCTGAAGATGGAATCTCTCCCAAATCCAAGAGTCACATCTATTCATTCTGTTCTTTTATAATGTACAATACAGATCTTGGTTGGTGCCCACACACAAGAAAGACTATCAACGATGCTTCCCAAGTGAACCTGAAATCTGTTTATATATAGTCTGTATTCTATGGACAAGAAATTATATTCACTAATGTTGTAAGCACAGTAATGAAGGGTGTATTAACGTGTGAAGAATCTGAAGGGAAAGATGAAAACTTTGGCCATGTGAGACAGTTTGAGGATACTACTTCATGCTTCTGTAGATGTTTCCAATAGGGTGGAATGGGGGATTGGGTGTGATGATAATATCATGTGGTGTGATAGTTAACATTATTAGCTTGACAGGATCTAGAATTATCTATCCTCTGGGCCTGTCTATCATGGAGTAGCTGGACTGGGTTAAGAAAGCCCACTCTAAATGTGAGTGGTACCATTCTGTGGGTGGGGCTATGAGATTTAATAAAAAGGAAAAGGCAAGCTAAGGACAGTGTTTCCTCTCTCTCTCTCTCTCTCTCTCTCTCTCTCTCTCTCTCTCTCTCTCTCTCTCTCTCTCTCTCTCTCTCTCTCTCTCTCTCTCTCTCTCTCTCTCTCTCCTGAGCAGAGTCTCCAGCTCCTGCTGACCTGACTCATCATGGTAGAATGTCCATCTGAGCCGTAAGACAAAAGGAAACCCTTCCTTCCTTAGGGTGCTTATTTACTTTTGGTATTTTGTAATAGTAACAAGCAAAGCAACTAATACCAGAGGCAGGAGCACAGCAGGTTGGAAAATAGTCCTGTGCAAAGGAGAGGAAGATGGGGGAGATCCGAAGGTCTGAGGTGAGCCTGCAGGGTCAGATCTGTGATCCCCTTCTCAGTATTTTCACCCAAGACTCACCTGAAGTTAAGGAGTAATTTAAAAATACACACATGAAGAATTACAAAGGATGATGTTTTGTCTTGGGACATGTTTCTGTTTTAAGAAATCTTTTTTAAACATTTATTCTATATTATATTTCCTAACAGGGTGTCTGTGGTCTATAAATATGAATGTATTTGTGGTTAAACACACTTGTAATTAAATTCAAATAACTTGGAAAATTGGGTTTTGAAGAGAAAGAATCAAGTGTTTGTTATTCTATAATTTTGTAACATTAATTCGTGATACTAGTGTTAAAGACAAAAACCAGTAGCTGCTCAACATTCCTTTCCAAATCTTATTCTGTTGCTATCTTTTCAGCTATTACCATAACATGTTTCTTAATTAAATGCTTACTTTTATTTAATTTGTACAATTAAGCTAAAAATCAGTGCTTTAACTACACTGTGAAAAGACTATTAGCCAATTTATACTTACTCAGGTGTTAAAATTAGCATTGAAACCAATCTCCCTTTCCTCTCTCTTTCTCCCTTATTTCTCTTTTTCCAGTTTTCTCTCCTTTCCTTCCTTCATTTCTTGCAAGACATAGTGTGAACTTGAAGCTCTAATAGGTGCACATAGTTTAAATGTATAATTCTTAAATTCTGGCATATATGACCAGTCCTGTCCAGAATAACTTCAGTGTTATGCATATGATTCGTGATCTTGCGTGTCTGGAAAAAGCAGCCAACACGTTTAAACAATTGTGTGTGTGTGTGTGTGTTTGTGTGTATGTGTGGATACATATGCATATGCATGAATATATGCACATGTGAGGAGCATATGCATGCCACAGCACATGTGTGTAGAGGTCAGTTCTCACCTTCCATCTTGTTGAGACAAGTCTTTCTTGTTTCTCCCTTGCAGTGTGCTCCAGGCTTCCTGGCCTGAGATGCTATCAGTCAGTTCTACTATCTCTGCCTCCTGTTTCACAGCATGAGCTCAGGGTTTACACATGCAGCCATTGTATCTGTCCTTTTCCCATGAGTTCTGTTGCCTGACTTTCTTGGCTCCTGCTTGAGGTTACATTAAGACACGGAAGCATCTATAGAGTTTAAACTGCTGGTTTTGCTGGGGCAGTCTCAGCTAGCTACTAACTTACCCTGACTCCTCTGCCATGCCGTCTCTCTACGAGGCTCTTGCTGCCTGCTTCTCGCTCCTTCCATCTCTCTTCTGTCTCTTTCCTCATCTCTCTGAGTCTGACAGTATCTATCTATGCCCACCCAAAAGTCCCGCTCCAGTTCTTCCTGCCCCAGCTCAGGCAGTCAGCCTTTTATTATATAAAAATCCATACTTCAGTCTGAACCAATCAGCAATAAGATCACTTCTGATCCATTTCTTTGGGTTGACCTTCACAGCATCACCTAGCTTTTTAATATGATTATCTCAGAGTAGAATCTTTAGAACAGAGGACAAAGAACAAAGGACAAGCATTTACATTTAGAAAACTGGTGATGGTCCAGAAAATAGAAAATCCTGCCAGCACTGAGCTTTCTTCAGGGCATAGCATTTAACAATTGAAAATACAGGGACACGCCTTTATACAATGTGAGGATAGGTTGCTCCAACTGTGTTCCAGGGATTGAACTCAATTCCTCAGCCTGCACAAGTGCTTTTACCTGTGGAACAATCTCACTGATTGTTTGATTTGATTTTAGTTTTTTGTTTATAAATGTTTTGCTTGAAGGTATGTCTGTGTACCATGCTGTTGCCCGTGCAGTCGTCTCGCCAGCAAGAAGACACGCGGACACTAGGATCCTTCTGCAGCAAGC
>NW_022196910.1:23619068-23626535 GCF_008632895.1 Mastomys coucha
ATTACGCTCTGTTTCTGACATGCTATCTTGTAACTCCTCAAGTGCCCCCTGTCCCGATGCTACAGAGGTGTGGCATTTCTTATCCTCCAGGCAAGAATGTATCAAATGCCAAATGGACATTGAAACAAGCGCCACTAGCACAATTACCGCAGCTTCGGCCACGCTCTCTAACCTTGAGGAAGGGTCAGAGGAATTAAAACCAAACAGCATGCCTCTCAGAGCTCACCTTGTTCTGCAGTTCTGAATCCTCTCTGTGAGCGGAGGGTCTCCTCAGCACCAGCAGTTGTAAGGCTCCCCGGGCTTCGGTACCAGTTGTTGCCCACGCAGTCATCTCGCCAGCAAGAAGACACGCAGACACTAGGATCCTCCTGCAGCAAGCATTTATTGCATCATGAGGAGGAAAAAGGACTGAGCCAATAATCGGCACTGCTTATATACACCACAGCGCGGCGTGTCCGCCCTTGATTGGCTGTTTGCTCATCACCCCATGTGACGCCCCGGGATGGGCCGTGACTTGGCGCCTTTTTACTCTACGCACATGCACAAACAGTTGTTTACCAGGAGTCGACAGCGGATGTAGGCGCCATCTTGTCAAGGCGAATGCCTCTCCCGCTCTACCGCTCTCCACACCATGCAATTGTTGATGACTTCTGAAGGTGTTTTATCACCTGGAGTTTTGGATAGTTGTGAGCCACCTAGAGGGTACTGAGAACAGAACACGGGTCCTCTGCAAGAGCAGCAAGTATTCTAAGGCACAGAGCCAACCCTCCAATCCTTCATTTTTACATTCTTTCCCTGGGCCTAATTTGCTGTAGTAAACTCAACTCTTCCTCCTCTTCCTCTTCCTCTTCCTCCTCCTCTTCTTCTTCTTCCTCCTCCTGAGCCCTGGTCATTTATCCAAGGGCACTGTTTCATCACCCACAGTTCTTAGTTTATTATTTCTTCCCACTCTGGCTGAGAACAAAATAGAAATGTTTTCTGCCAATTCTTCAGTAGGTCCTCAGACCTTGTCATTTCCTTATTCTGGGTTTCCTTAAGGCCCCAGCAGGCAGATCTTTAATCAGTAACTGGAGTTAAAGCCAATAATTAAAGAACACACACAGACCTTAACATATCAATTACAGGATTTTTTAAGGTTATAGCCAATAAAACACAGAAGTCAACAAATTTGCAGTCCTGTGCACAGATCTGGAATGTTAACGAGCACCGTGGTCCTCTTGTGTCCTTGGAATTTGTATGGAGTAGTTGCTGTGTCATCATGGCCTGCTTCCTCATCTTCTGCTGTTTTGGGAAATGTTTTGAGTGTTTTGCTTCTGTTGAGGGTAGAATTTGCTCAGGTAGGCAGGCCTCCTTGAAGAACAGAAGATGAGAACATCACACTGACACCCGGCTAAAAAACTCCTATGGAGTTTCTCTAAGCTCTTCACTTGAAAACAAACCAGGCAATCCTGTCTACTATTTTAGACTGTGCAGTGAAGTGAGGATCATTTTGTTTGGTTTGCTGTTATGTTTTTGTGGTGCTGGGAATGGAACACAGGGCATTCCTCCTCTGTCTAGATGGAGCAGAGGCTAATGAAGGAAGGCAGCGAATGTTCTTTGGAAGCATCCAGGAGATTGTCTAAAATGGGATGTCAGACTTTTCCTTCTGGTGGGATGCCTTCTGGGTTGCATTTGGGTTACTGCAGGAGGCAAGGGAGTTTGGGGAAGAAATGCTAAAGAATCCTCTGGATTTTAAAGGTTGTAGAGAAACTTGAAGAACAGGTTAGAACTTCTGCTGCAGGGCTGAGACAAAGCCATGACAGCTGGTTATGCCACCACTGGGCAGAGCAGACACAATGTTTTCTGTGAATCAAGAAGATTTTGTAGGGACTGTCCACTTACTGGTATAAATGCAGATGGGTCCCCTTTCCTTCTTACTGAGCTCTGCCTACCAGCTGCAGTAGGGGCACAGGGAGGGAAAGACAGATGATCTGAGTTGGATGAGAAATTAAAGTTTAATTGGAACGGAACAGAAATGTTCCACTACTGAAAGTGAGGTTCTTCTCACATTGAGAGTGACACCACAGTGGAAGGATGGGTCTGAAACACTGTCTGGGAGCTTAAAAAGGGAGCTGTTATTACAAAGTAGATGTACAGAGGAAAAAGAGTGTACTGTAAGCACAGGTTCAGCATGTTTATCAAAACAGTTATAGTTTACTTCAAAACTAAGCTGTTGTACTAGTCCTGCCCTCCCTCACATTTGTAAAGTTGGAACCTGAATCTAATGAAGCCTCATAAAGCACCCACACACCAGGTTATAGGAATATATGCAGATGAAGGGCTTGTTAGTGGTCCCAAGTGGATGCTGTCAGACCAATCCAGACTGTGAGACAACCCACAGAGATGTAACCCTACTTCTTCAAAAAAATACAAGGTTTGTCATGAAGTTGATTCATGATGACACATTTAAAAACAAAAGGGAGAGAATAAACAAATGAAAAGTGCCGTTACTCTCATTGCTCTAATGAAGTATCTGACAAGCCAATTTACTTGGCTCGTTGTTTGAGAAGGGATGTGGTTCATCATAATGAGGAGGTGGCAGCAATAGCTGGAGGTAGATAGTCATGTTGTACATAGATAAGATACAGATATATAAAGAACAGACTGGAAGTAGGGGTGGGACCAGGCTCTCGATCCTCATGGGTCACCTCACTGTGACTCACTCCAACAAGGCTTCTGTCCCAAACTTCCATGATCTTCCGTAACAGTGCCACCTTCTGGAACCAAGGTGTTCAAGTCCATGAGCCTATGGGGAACAGTCTACATTCAAGTCACAACTGATAAAGTGAGGAACTTATGTGAACTCTCTTTGGGGACGTGTATACCATGTGTTGGTTTTTATTTGGAGAACTCTAAAATCATATACTTGCAATAATCAAGGGAATTTGAAAGTCAAGTGCAGGCCTGTAACCCCAGCATTCAAGAGGAAGCCTGGGCATAGTGAGATCCTGTTTCAAACAATTCAATAAAATTTACAAATAAGGAAAGAAAAGTGTAACTTGAATGTGAAGTATATTGATGAATTCTTTCTTTTAAGGGTATGGTGTTATTATTATCTTGTTTTCCTTAAATTTCTATGCTGAAACATATTGAAATTTTTTATAAGTAATTAAATATGTCTGGATTTAACAAACAGCTCCCAGAGAGGAAAAGTATAAATTTCAGGGATGAATTCTTGAAAAGAGAATAGCAAAGTATAAACAATTACTGAAGCAAGGTTGCAGGTAGGTGAGTTTTCATTTTATTTTTTTATATTTTTACATATAAAAATGTCCACAATAAAAGGCTGAAGATGCATAAAAATTCAACAAGCTGTTCGGATACTATACATCTTTGATTACTTTTTAAGAAATTTGAGTATGATGTAAGCGTGATCATGTCAAACTTACTCAGAATGCTGTCTCCATCATTTGCCATTCGTGGAACCTTAGGAAACTCACTAAGTTCTATATCTGCTAAGGAGATAGTAGTAAGAATGGCTTCTACTCTTACAAGGAAGAATTTATGAGGTCATAGGTGGAGACTTAGTAAGCAGTCACTTCCATTGGCCTGCTCCCAGGGACCTAGCAGCTGTCTATGTCATCACCTGATAGGTGTACCAGGTGTGTGCTATGCAAAAAACAGCCTTCAGCCACCCTAGATCTTTCTCTCTGCCTCTCTCTCTACCCTCTCTGCCTTCTCCTTCATTCCCTCTCTCTGTCTGTCTGTCTGTCTGTCTGTTTGTCTCTACCTCTCCATCACATCCCCACCTGAGACAGTCTTTCACTCTCCCCTTCACCAATAAACCCTCTTACACTAGATTTATTGCATGGTGTAGTTTCTCAGGGGTACAGCTTGGCATAGCCCTTAGCTTGCATTTTACGCCTTCAGAGACACTTAGCAAGGAGTAGGGCAGGTGCCAAATAAGTGAGACAGTCTATTTGAATTCAACTTTCTTTTCTGGCCTTTTCTACTTCAAGTCACTGAATTTGGTGTTAGTCTGTCTTATGTTAAGTTTGAAATCTATAATTCAGAAGTGAAAATGTACTGTATTAAGAATATTGTAATTTTGCTGGGCAGTGGTGGCACACACCTTTAATCCCAGCACTTGGGAGGCAGGGAGAAGTGGATTTCTGAGTTCAAGGCCAGCCTGGTCTGCAGAGTGAGTTCTAGGAATATTGCAATTTTGTCTAGCCTATATTTTATACCTATTTCTCACATTTGCATGCATTTACCTTTTACCTTTCATAGTCCTGAAGTTTTCCTTTTCCTGGAAAAGCAAATATACCAGGTTTTCCTATGAACATATTTCATAATATATGACTAAGAAAATAAAAATCTCAAATATTTATATGCCCTCTTACCCTCTCAAAATAACTGAGATCAATTTAATGTGTCATTAAACAAATGTATCTTCTGTTACCTACTGTTCTCAGTCTTAATTCTATTTTGGCCAACTTCCCTGTCACTTTTTTTTTTTAAAGTTTTTTTTTTGCTACAGGTCTTTCTGTATAACTCAGTGCTGTGGATTGCCTGAGCTAGTCCCCCCCCCCCCCAGTCTTAGGCATTTGAATACTTGCTCTCTAGTTGGTGGTGCTGTTTGGGTGGGTTTAGGAGGTGTAGCCTTGCTGGAGGAAGTATGTCACTGGGAGTGGGCTTTCAGTTCTCAAAAGACTGGCCATTCCTAGCTTGCTCTCTTGACATCTTGCTTGTGGCTCAAGATATGAATTCTCAGCTTCCTGTTCCTGCAATAATAACTGCCTGCTGCCATCCCCCACTCCACCATAATGGTGGTAGACGACTACTATCCCTACGGAACTATAAGTGCAAATCATGCCTTCTTTCTGTAAGTTTTCTTGGTCAAAAATAATATACTCAAGTTGGTTTCAAATACACTTTTTATTCTCTCCCATCGTTTAAGCTTAATGTATTTATTTACTCATTTGAGACAGGATTTTTCTGTCATCTCCTGGAAATCATTAAGTGGACCAGGCTGGCCTAGAACCTACCTGCTTCTGCCTCCTGAGTGTTGGAATTAAAGGCACACATCACCACGCATTACCCACCTCCTTCTCTCCTTCTCTCTTCCTTCCTTCTTCCCTCCCTTCTTTCTTCCCTCTCTTCCTTCCTTCCTTTCTTTCTTTCTTTCTTCCTTCCTTTCTTTCTTTTTTTCTTCCTTCCTTCCTTTCTTTCTTTCTCTCTTTCTTTTTGAGTCATGGTCTCATGTAACATAGGATGGCTTAAACTCTTTAGGTAACAGAGAAAGACCTTGAACTCTGGGTCTTCCTGCCTCTACCTCTCAAGGACTGACATTACAGGAATAAGTCACCATGGTGGGCTGGTTTCATGTATTTTAAATATCAAACTTTAAACACAAACAGCAGCCCAAAAGATGAATGGGACTTATCCTATTGAGACTGTTGATTTTTCTTATCTTGGGTACCTGTTTTGCTCTCCTTCCAAGAATAGAATGGGCAGGCAGGAAAGCAAGCAAGCAAGCAAGCAAGAAGGAAAGATCGAACAAGAGGAACTCCCCATGCCCCATGGGGGAGCAGCTTTAATGAGAGAGTGGGAACAGGATGCCAACTGGTTGAGAGAGATGAAAGTTGTACAGATCCATGGTCTCAGTGGACTTTCGGCTGCCTAGCTGTCAGGACGTGTGAGAGCTCTATGCCCTAAGTGCTCAGCAGCAGCCTATTGCAGAGCAACTCTGTAGACAGAAGCCCACCAATACAAGTAGCAAGAGGGGTGGGAGTGAGGGGTGGGGGCAGGGGAGTGTCTCCTGTCTTTGGCAGGTCTCAAAGGCCAAGGCTGGAAGGGTGCAAATCAAACCAGGGACACTCATCCTTTGAGGTATAGGCACATTCTCTGCCTAGAAGTAAGAGTAGTTTCATGGGGCAGGAGCTGTGGGCACTTGGGTAAATTCCCCTGCTTGTGACCAGTGTCCAGCAGATCTGTCTGGTGCAACAGTTCTCAACCTGTGGGTTACAATCCATCCCCATAGGGGTCACATATTAGATAGCCTGCATATCAGATATTTACACTATGATTCATAACAGAAGCAACATGTCAGTTATGAAGTAACAACAAAATAATTTTATGGTTGGGGGACACCACAACATGAGGAACATTAAAGGGTCACAGCATTAGGAAAGTTGAGAAACATTGGGGTGGGTCTCAGGAGCAGTCTTCTGTCTCCTAGGAACACAGGTGCTGGTGGGAGCATCACTCCAGCCAGGAGGCTGACTGAAATCTTCATGCATCTTCCTAGCAAGACAGCAGGAACATCTGGCGGTGGTTCCTGCAGTCCTGAATATCCCAGGAGCCTAAAATGTCCTCATCTCATTATGTTCAGGATGTTTTTGTGTAGGTCTGACTTCATTACATTTTGTCCTTTGCCATTAATTATAAGTAAAATAATTTACAACCCCAGATACATGGAGCACTAGTATAAACTTCTTCCTGTAACTCTCTTGGGCCATTCACAGTACTTCATGAAGATCATCCTGTTAGTGAATGTCAAGCTATTTTAATTGTATTGCAATTGCACAGTATCATATTTTATGTCATTTTCCTGCAAAAGTTGGCTCATGGAGACATTTGAGTTTTTGGTAACATAGCTCGATTGATTAATTGTCATCTCACACTTTCATTCTGATAACTTGACATGTGTGAAGAGAGAGCCAGAAAGGCTCTTTATAGAGGTGCAAGTGGGTCATGATTGACTCTGTGTGTGTGTATGTGTGTATGTGTGTGTGTGTGTGTGTGTGTGTGTGTGTGTGTGTGTGTAAATAAGGCACAGAATAAGAGCATATTAGCAGACAGCTTTGAGCCAAGGAAAGAAAAGCAAAAGCTGGTTGAGACCATGAAAAGTCCTCAATCAGGATCACTATCCAGCTTCTCACCAGGTTATCACAGAAGTGGGGAAGCGAAAAGAGAGATGGAACACCCCTCCTACACTCCCCCCCCACAAGTTTTTTACATTCCTTCCAGCCCTGGTCCCATTGCAAAAGCAGACTGTTGTCAGCTCTTGTGAGGGTTTAGCACCTGGCTGTTAGCTCCAACCATCCCTGTCGCTATCCAATGGATTCTGGTGGCAGGCTCTCAAATGCAGCCTCTACTTCATCTCTTGCCCTTCATGTATGAACTCTTGATCCCTACAAAGTCCAAACCCAGAGCTCTTTCTGTTCCATCACCCCTGCCTCTGAAGATGTAACTGTAAATCACAGGAAACAATGGAAGACTTCAAACACTCCAAGGTAATCAGGGGAAAGGAGCGTCTGTCTAGAGTAGACAGGTTACAGCACCTGAGTTTAAATTATACCACATAGCTATAGTAGCAGAGCCATTCAGTGCTGGCACAAAAGCAGAAGCAAGGACCAAGGGAGTTAAAGAGAGGGTCCAGAAATAAACCCACATAGCTGTAAGTGGTTTTTTTTTTTTTTTTTT
>NW_022196910.1:23626545-23628528 GCF_008632895.1 Mastomys coucha
ATTAAAGCATTCATTGGAGAAAAGAGCTTCTTTGACAAATGGTACAGGTAGAAGTGCATATCCACATGTAAAAGAATGAAATTAGAGCCCTGTATTTCATCCCGTGGTGAAGACTCCAAATGCATTACAGATCTTAGTGTAAGACTCGAGACTGAACATGCTAGAGGAAAAAGTAGGGGAAACCCTTCAAGATACAGACATGTGTTTTTCTGAACAGGAATCCAGTTGTTCATAAAGTAACACCAGCAGTGGTCAACAGTACTCATAAAATTAAAAAGCTTTGGCATGGCCAAAGAGACTGTCAGGAAGTGGATGACTGTTCTATAAAATGGGAGAGAAACCTTTGTTACCTTTGCCTCTGACAGATAATTAATATCTAGAGTATATGAAGAACACAAAAACAAAACCATAATCCATCCACATAGCCAATAAATACATGAAAAATGTTCAATCCTTAGCCATCAGAAAGATGAAAATTAAAGCTTCATTGAAAGTTCATCTCAGCCCAGTCAGAATGTCTATCATTAATCAATGAATTGAGTATGTTTTATCAAGGGATTCTTATATTTATATTTTTGATTGTGAGCCTAGTCTTTAACGGCTGAGCCATCTCTCCAGCCCTATCAAGGGATTCTTATACAGGGCTGGTAGTAAAGTAAACTAGGCTAGCTCCCCATTATGGAAATCAGCATGGAGGTTTCTTAAAAAACTCAAAACGGGGGTCACTGAGATGGTTCTGTGATTAAGGCGAACAATATTGCAACCGGCATTTCAAATAAGTTAGGCAAGTTAATCTTTGTGGGAGTGTGGGAGTGTGGGGGTGGGGTGCCTGTAGGTGTCTTGGCAGGCAGGGAAGTGAACCATGAAGAGGTGAGAATGAAAACTTAGTTCAGCCCAACTTCATCAGGCTGGATCAAACTTCTAGAGTCTGACGCCAGGGAGTTAATTGTCATTGTCATAGTATCTGAACGTAGTACAATTTGAGGGAAAGGTTTCCAGGCAACAATCATTCCAATTCCAGGTGCACGATAAAGCTTAAGGTGTGACTACATGGAACTATTTTGCCAAGTACGTGTGACCGTGAAGATAGGTTCTATAGCTAGAAGGTGTAGAATCTAGTGTGGCCTGTCTCTGGCTGAGTTAGTAGAGATCAGCAGGCTGTGAAGTACATGTGACATCTCCCATAAGGATGGGACCTATTAACTGAGAGCTAAAGATGATGGTCTAGGGAGGAAGAGTTTGGGATAAACATTCTGGGTGATTTGAGTGAGCTCTGCCTCTACAGATAGCAAACGGTCTCCAGGTTGTTACTCTCCAAGCCTTCTGTGTAGACAAGGGGTATTTCATCCTTGGAGGAGATACCCTGTATGACTAACATTCCCGGTTTCCCTAGTGATCTTTGGGTGCCAAGGACCACTGTCCCCCCAGCAAATCATTCATTTTATGGGAGGCCACACCAGACTTTATAACCTGTGAAAAAAGGCTCCAAGGAAGAAGGAGGCAGGTTGCATATTCCAAAAGTTGTTCTTTTTGTTTTTGTTTGTTTTTGTTTTCGAGACAGGATTTCTCTGTGTAGCCCTGGCTGTCCTGGAACTCACTCTGTAGACCAGGCTGGCCTCGAACTTAGAAATCCGCCTGCCTCTGCCTCCCAAGAGCTGGGATTAAAGTTATGCACCACCACTGCCTGGCCCAAATTGTTCTTTAGTTGTCTCCTCAAATTAATTTGTTTTTATTTTATGTCAAACAAAAAAAATCATTTGTTCTGGAATTCCTTCTATGCTCTGCTCAAAAGTTACCTAGCAATAGCCAGGTAGGCCTGGCTTGGTATAAAAGGGGTTGTTTGGCCCCTCCTTGATCTCTCTGCCCCTTCTCTCTCTCTCTCTCTCTGACTCTTTGATCCCCTTCGCTATCCCTAACCCTTTCTCTCTCTCTCTCTCTCTCTCTCCATCTCCTCCTCCCCCACCATGTGTTCCTGGCTGGCCT
>NW_022196910.1:23629347-23653964 GCF_008632895.1 Mastomys coucha
TTCTCTTCTCTTCTCTTCTCTTCTCTTCTCTTCTCTTCTTCTCTTCTCTTCTCTTCTCTTCTCTTCTCTTTCTCTTCTCTTCTTCTCTTCTCTTCTCTCTGCCCCTTCTCTCTCTGGGAGGCCACACCAGACTTTAGAACCTGGGAAAAGGGCTCCAAGGAAGAAGGAAGGAGGCAGGTTCCATATTCCAAAATTCCGTCTTCCATCTTCTGAACGGCATTAGTTTTTCTTCTCTGTGTGGTACTAGAGATTGAACCCCAGGCTTTACACAAGCACTGTACTACTTGAACTATATTCCCTAGGTCTTTACAGACCTTTCTTTCCCTTTTGTGGCTTGCTAAGTTTTTTATGCAAGCCTTGACTTTGTTTTGTCACCCTGGCAGCCCAAAACTTGCAGTCCTCTTGCTGGAAATTCCTGAGAAAGAAATTTATATTAATATCACTTATAACTGATAATGTAAAGATGACTTCCCTGAGTTATCCAGTAGGGTTTTCTCCCTTAGAGAAAAAAATGTGTTTTAAGTCAAATGGAAATAGATAGGAAGGGGGAATAAATCTCCATAATATTTTTCTCATAAAATAACAACTCCCCTATTAATGACAATGTTAGCTAAAGTGCTTTACCATCTCAACCATCTTCATGCTCTATGTTGGCAGAGCATTTCCAGACTTAGTATTTACAAAGGACTGTTCGTTTGGGTAATAGCTTAAATGGAAGATTTCAGAATATCCAAGTGTTGGATATAACCATACATCATGTGAATTAGATGGTATGATAGCTAATCTCCACCATACCATGGTTGGCTAAGAATTGCCATGGAAACACACTCTGTAGTGCACCTGTAATGATGTTTCTAAAAAGGTTGAATTGCTGAGGGAAGACCCATCCTGACTGTGAGTCTCACCTTCTCATAGGCTGGGGTTCTGGGGTGAATAAACATGAGGAAGAGAGCTGAGCATCTCTCTTTTCCCTGACGGAGGATGCATAGGAGCCACTGCCTCATCTTCTCGTTACCATACCCAGTAGACTATAGCCTCAACGAAGGACCAAAATAAACTGTGTCTTAACTTTTTGTCAGGTAATTTGTCACAGCAAGGAAAAGGGTAATTAATACAGATGGGCTTTTCTCTATGATAATAGTCTTGATTACAAAATACATGTCCTCATAGGCCATACAGCTTTGTTTTGGAGTATAAGACTCAGGGGTGAGTTATAATTAGACAATAAAGGGAGGGATAGGGTAGGGAACACTCCAGACATGTTAAGAATAGGAATTGGATACTTTGATTTCATTTCCTATTTGCACTTCCTTTATGTCCACTCTTATCTTATTGCTCTAGCTAATACTTCAAGTACTTAACAGTAGAGGAGAGAGTAGACATCCTTTTATTGTTCTCATCTTAGTGATACTCCACAAGGGCAGCAGTAAGCACTTTAGTTCTCACTGTATTATGCCTCTGGGAATATTGGTGCTGGATTTATGCCAGCCAGCTTTTTGTTATAGAAGCTGCGGAAATTATGGATAGAATCTGTTGCTATGTATTTGATCCCGAGGACTTTGTCCATATACCATATGATAGAGTTAAGAAGTAGGACTAGCCCTGTAAACTT
The DNA here is from genome assembly GCF_008632895.1 of Mastomys coucha. Classification (NCBI taxonomy): domain Eukaryota; kingdom Metazoa; phylum Chordata; class Mammalia; order Rodentia; family Muridae; genus Mastomys; species Mastomys coucha. The sequence goes on from NW_022196910.1 coordinate 23,630,960, forward strand.
CCTATATAACTGAATTAAGGCAATAGTCCACATGCTATTATATTGATAGGACTGGAAAGAAATGTGCTTAGAGAAATACTCTTTATCTCAATAATGTGTGAAGGTGAGAAATAGACAGTAGTTTTTATTTCTTTTTTAGACGAGGTCTGACTATTGTGATTTAGTTTGGCTTCAAATTCATAATCTTTCTGCCTCAGCCTCGTGAATGCTGGGATTATAGGCTTGCACCACTCACTTTACTTTGAACTGGGTTTTGATGGAAATAAATTGGCCAGGGAAATTACTGTAGTAAGAAAGTAAGAGAGGTCAATGGATTAGAGATCTGGATGGGTGTCAAAGAAGTGGTTTGGGGAATGTTAATGCAAGAAAGGTGAATGGGTAGAAATTAGTGGTCACATAGGATAAACAAAACTGTTATGTGCAGGATTACCAAAGGGTATTCTTACCTGATTATGTCTCAACCACTGCTTGTTTTCATCTGGAGCAACTAATCTCTGAACTATATTATTCCAGCACTGGAATAAAAACCACATAAGAATACAAAGATTTTTGAACAACCTATCTAGCTAAATAGCAGACTCAAGTCTATTAATTAAAGATTCTACCTAAGAATTTTATTCCAGAATAGGACATAACATACACACTAAATAGCCAATTTAAATTAACTTTTGAAAACATAAAGTCACTTTTATCACCCTGCTATTGAGAATGTTTCTTGTTTTTTTCTGAAATATAACATGGATAAAATATGAAAGTGTACTTAGCACATGTGCTATCAATCATGATTAATAATGTATTAGTTATAAGTTTGACTGTTCGGCTGTACTATAAAAACCAATACATGGTTAAATAAAAAAGAGGGCATATTATCTTGTTACATCTTACTAAATAGGTTGTCATTAATATGTGAAAACAATTTCCTGTATTTTTCAAAAAGTTCTACACTTAATTTACAGTAACCACTCTAGATATTGCTTGGTAGAAGTCATGATTTGTGGGTCCCTTAAATCTCCAGGGACAAGGCTAATGTTGTGGTTTCCTAATATTTCCTGACTTAAGCAATTTTAAATAGTTCTACCCACCTAGACTGAAAGTTGAGCCTCTTGGCTAGTGAATATTAGGAGAATTTTATGATATAGAATGCTGACTTTCAAATTTAAATAGTGACATTATGCTTGGAGGCCAGTTCTAAGTTGACATCTTGTGTAGAAACACCAGCATTAAGGATGAGTTACTACTTCATTTATGTATTAATCAGAATCAGACTTAACACTTCTTAGCACAAGGTAAGGCTTTACAAAATGCAACACATGTTAATGAAATCGATTCATAAAATAAGGTTAAGGCTGTGTGGTGGTGGTGCATGCCTTTAATCCTTGCACTTGGGAGGCAGAGGCAGGTGGATTTCTGAGTTTGAAGCCAGCCTGGTCTACAGAGTGAGTTTCAGGACAGCCAGGTCTACACAGAGAAAACTCTCTCTCTCTCTCTCTCTCTCTCTCTCTCTCTCTCTCTCTCTCTCTCTCTCTCTCTCTCTGTCTCGACATGATGTGTTGAGCCTCTTGGCTAGTGAATATTAGGAGAATTTTATGATATAGAATGCTGACTTTCAAATTTGAATAATGACATTTTACACACACACACACACACACACACACACACACACACACACACACACACACACATATTTAAGGCCCCAAAGTGTTGAGGATAGAGACCCCAAGGGCTACTCAGCATGACCAAAATCCAAATTGAGAGTCTGAATTAAGCCAGCCTGTGACTTCCTGAGGGGAAACATTTCTCATATAACAGCATTAAATGTATATTACAGGGAGTTTTAAGAGAAAAAGAACACACACACACACACACACACACACACACACACACACACACAAAACTACGTACTGGTTGGCAGTCATGGGGGAAGCAAGCAGCAAGCAGTGAAACAGAAACCAAGAGCATTTAGTTAGCTGGGACATTTTGACCCCAAGTTTCTACAGCAGTTCTTTTTTTGTTAACTCTGGGTCAACTTATACTCACAGCACCTCACGCAATTGAGGCCCACCTCCAAGGAACACCAAACTGCTGGCTATCTATTGCTCTTGTGACCATAAACAGGCTGGGTAAGGTACCTGTTCCTAAGGCTTAGGTCCAAATTACTTCAGTTGAAGTAACTACTGTAAAGATTCTATCTTTAATGAAGCTGTTTCCATCTGTGCAAAGTATTGCATTAGGATCTTTCAGAAGGGTGTCCACTACATCTGAGTATATCCCTTAGACCACCATGGTTACCTTAAGATGGTCATGTATGAGCACGTACAGGTTGTCATCAGGTAAGAGGGCAGCAGGATTGATAGTGATGGGTTTTTCAAACTAGATTGGAAGGTGGTCCAGGAGTAGGGCCTGTTATATATCACAAGGGCAATAGATAGCCAGCAGTTTGGAATTCCTTGGAGGTGGGCTTCAACTGCATGAGGTGCTGTGAGTATAAGATTCTGACCCATATACCTTTAATCCCAGCACTTGGGAGGCAGAGGCAGGTGCATTTCTGAGTTCGAGGCCAGCCTGGTCTACAGAGTGAGTTCCAGGACAACCAGGACTATACAGAGAAACCCTGTTCTGAAAACCACCTCCCCCAAAAAAGATTCTGACCCAGAGTTAACTTGTGTGTGTCTTTCAATAGAATGTCAGTAGGTACCACAGCTCTAAGATAAGTGGGCCATCCCAAGGCCAGAGGGTCCAATCATTTGGACAGGTATGTCAGAGGGCTATTCCAATGGCCCCAAAAAACGTTTTGAGACATTGAAAGTGCTAGGGCTAGAGGCAAAGTCAGGGCTGTTTTTAAAGCATCAAATGCTTTTTGTTCAGTCTCAGTCCAGATTAGTAGCTGGGTGCCCCCTGTGTGCTGGTATACAGAGGCTTTGCTATTTCTGCAAACTCTGGTATTCAGAGACAATAATGCCCAATCACAGCTAAGAATTTTTGAACCTGTCTCTTAGATTTTTAGTATTGGGATCTGAAGGGTGGCAGAAATCCTACACTGAGACAAGATCCTTTTGCCTCCCTTCATTTGGTAACCAAGATAGGTAGCCTCTGAACTATAAAGTTGGGTTTCTTTAGCCTACACGCTGTAGCCCAAGGTCTCTAACTTTTGCAGCAGTCCCTCTGTGACCCCTTTATAAGCTATTTTGGCTTTAGAGGCTAAGAGGAGGTCATCTATATACTGTAAAAGTATGGTCCTGGGAAAATTCTGATGGAAGGGCAAAATCTCAGTCCCCAGTGCCTCATCAAACAGGGTTGGAGAGTTTTTAAATCCTTGGGGCAACTTGGTCCAAGAAAAATGCCTACTATAATCTCTCAATGGGTCCTTTCAAAATGTCCTTTCATAAGCAAGTTTGGGTTGACTAGCATCTCATTTCTCAGGTCCAAGGCAGTATACATCTTTTTCTCTGGAGGAATCAGGTTTGTGAGTGTATAGGTTTGGGACCATAGAGTAGATGCTCTTGAACCTCTTACTCACTTCCCTCAGATCTTGGACTAGTATATAATCAGAAGTCACAGGGTAACAGGTCTCGGGTTAAATCACAGGTTGTCTGTCTCTACAAGTTGGGCAATATGGACTGCAATTCCACCTTTTGTTTCTAGAGTCACTGGGTATGATTTGATATGGATCAGGGTAGCTGAACTAGTGAACAACTGTGCTAGTTTGGTGTTGGGGCAATCCCAGGGTTGATTTTTGCCCATACTTCCAGGAGTCTGCTGTAAATCTGAGAGCTAGTCAAATTGTTTGATTGTGGGTAGGGCTTTCTGTTAGAAGATCCTTTTCTCACTAAGTGCAAGCAAGACACCAGCATCTTGCTGGGTATTTATATGTCTGGGTCTTATCAGAGTTAATGGTTTATGTAAGAGGTTTTATCTCAAAAGGGGGTTGGAGAAATCAGACATGACCAAGAATGAGTGGGTTATTGTAGAGAGAATCTCTTGTGTTCTGTATGGATGCAGCACCTGTTAATAAAATACTGATTGGCCTATAAGCTTAGGCAGGAACCGGAAGATGGGACATCCAGTAGAGAGATTGAATTCTGAGGTGAGAGAGTGGCATAGGGGATTTGTCCTGGGACATGAAGGAAGACAAGACATAAGAAAGCTGAGCAGCAGTAATGAGTCACATGGCAGAACTTAGATGAGAAGAAATGGTATATTAAGTTATGAGCTAGTCAGAGAACTACCCAAAACTTATGGCCAAGGTGTTTGTAAATCTAATAAAGCCTCAAGTCATTATTTCTGGGAATAGAGGCACAGCATACAGTAAACAACCCACAACAGGTTACTATCCCCTTTCCTAGTGTTATGGGCCTACGGTTGTTCAGAGATTCACTCGTCAGACCACAAGTACATTTTAACAAAGAAGAGGCTTTATTAATGTATTGACAACAGAACTATACTTTTGTTTGGGATTCTCAAGATGTAGGTAGCACTGAGCAATTTTGTTCAGGAGTTTATAAAGGTAAAAACCATATGGTTACATTCTGGTTACCTGTTAGCACATATCTTGCCTATGTGCTAGAATGCTGTGTGTGTAAGCAGGAGCTCAATTTATTAAACAGATGTCCTGCAATTTTGGTTATCTTGAGCAAGCAAAGCTGGTTTATAGAAATGGGAAACATGGTTAGCATTGTGGCCTGTTACAAGAATAATAGTTTCTGTGAAATTGTACAAGACCAAGCAATTACAGGGATAGTTAACATTCCAGGAAGTTATTTGTTTTTGAGCGTAGCTTCTACAGGCTAGAGGCATTTTTCTTTTTCTTTTTTCTTTTTTTGATTTTTCGAGACAGGGTTTCTCTGTATAGTTCTGGCTGTCCTGGAACTCACTCTGTAGACCAGGCTGGCCTCGAACTCAGAAATCCACCTGCCTCTGCCTCCCAAGTGCTGGGATTAAAGGCATGCACCACCACTGCCTGGCTGGCATTTTTATTTTTCAAATCCCTTATGCACAGTAATTAAACTTCAAACATAATGTAAGCCATCACATTCCTCATTGAGTTGTATCTTGGGGGTCAAACTCTATGGTGGGTACCTGTTTATATTGGATCTAATATACCCAGTTACAGCAATAATTAGCCTGAGCAGAAGGGCTATGGGCACTGCGATGTCTGGCAGTATTCTTACTAGCTAGGAGGATCCTGAAAATATGAAGCAGAATCATTCTTTTTTGTTTTCCTTCCTGTTTTGGGTTCTTTTTATTTTTGCAATTTTTGTTTTGTTTTTGTTTTTTTGTTTTTTGTTTTGGAGTGTAGCCAAAGCATCTCTAATGATTCTTGAGTGGTTTGCATAGAAATGACAATTTTCCCTCTCTTTTTTTCTTTTCTTTTCTTTTTTTTTTGAGACAGGGTTTCTCTGTGTAACTCTGGCTGTCCTGGTACTCACTCTGTAGACCAGGCTGGCCTCGAACTCAGAAATCCACCTGCCTCTGCCTCCCAAGTGCTGGGATTAAAGGCGTGTGCCATCACCGCCCAGCGACAATTTTCTCTTAATGCCATATAATAACCTCCTTGTTCTGCAGTTGGTTGAGCCCCCTGCCATACTGTAAAACCACTTCAGCTAATGATTCCTCCTGTTCTTCCACTGTGTTAATAGATTTTCTAATATGGATAGACCCTGGTCTATTTGATGTCTTAGGTTTTTGAGTTAATGTCTGCCCCATGCAACCTAATCTTATTAGGAGAGGTATGAGGAGGGGTGCTGCTTATTTCTTTTTGAGCAGGAAGGCTGAAAAGGCTTGTGAATGTAAGTGCTGTCTTTCTCCTGGACCACCATAAGTGCACATCTGAGGAAACAAGGATACTAAGATGCAAATCTTCATAGTTTTATTCATATGCCATATAGAAAAATAAGGAAACAACCAGTTAGCACATGCAAGCCAAATAGTTTTTGCTAGTCAGTCAAAGAACCTGATGGAGTGATTCCTGAGAGGTTTAAAACTTTGATGGTGAATCTGCATTTACTCTTAAGGGGGATTTAGACATATTACAGTTCTTTTAATAAAAGCAGTTCCCTTCACTGTAAATCCAATCTGGGTCAAAAAACTTTTAGTACTTATAAGCTGGCATACTGATCTTATGGTAATTGGGGATTCTGGGGAGGTTGAAAGAGTAGTGCTAGGGAGAAGAGAGGAGGTGTGGTAGCAGGAAGTGGCTTGACAGCATTGGGGGTGGTTAGGATGACCAGATGTAGTCCCTTCTGGCTGGATCCCAATATCTCTCAGCTCTTGATCCACACCTTATTTCCTTATTGAAAGGGATGTGGATGAGGCAGTGGAGTCTGGAAAGCAGCCCTGAAGTAGCTCACAGCCTCCTAAGTCAGATGTAGAACCTGTATGGACTGAAGTACTTGATGGTTTACTAACTTCAGTGGTGAGTTCTAATCCCATTAGAGGGAGATGGGTGGAAGTCTCCCCCAAAAGAAAATAGTCAAACCTTTTACATAAGGAGTATGATGAGCTCTAAGAAAGGTAGGGGAAGGAGTTCCATCCATTCTTTTCCAGAGTCCAAGGTTCTTTTAGTCACTGTCTGCTTCAGGGTCTGATTTATCCTCTCTATCTGCCTTGAACTTTGGGGATGATAGACACAATTCAGCTTCCAGTTGATCTCCAGAATGACAGAAAGGCTCTCAATAATTCTAGATATAAAAGGCTATTTCTGATCCTACGGATTGCGACATTCCGAACCTAAGGGCTATCTCTTCAAGTTTCTTGGCTGTGATCTGAGCAGTCTCTGGCTTGGCAGGAAAAGCTACCACTCATCCAGGAAATATATCCACAAAGACAAGTAAATATCTGTATCTATACTGTCCTGGTATTGATCTCTTTAAAATCTACTTCCCTCTTGAAAAACAAAACAAAAAAAATAAATAAAATAAAAAAAAATAAAATCTACTTCCCAACATCTCCCTGGTCGTGAGACTCCTTCCTTGATGCCTGGGGTGGACCTTATTGGAGGAAATGTTGGTGTGCTGAATTTCCTGTGTTATCTCTTCCATTCCCACGAGAAACAATCTTTTCCTTGTAAATTCAGTTAACCTGCTTTTTCCTAGGTGTGTCCCTTCATGGAGGTGATGTAACAAATATTTTCCTAGTGCTCTTCGAGGGAGCACTGTTCCCTCACCAGTTAGTTTGAGCCATGCTCTGGTGCCCAGGTTTTTAGCTGCCCTTAAGTCATTTTCTGAGCACTGGGGTCTGTCAGATAAGATGGATTCTGAAGACATTTTGCTGCTTGTAGGGCAGCATCCTTGGCTTGTCAGTCATCCTGTTTCCAATAACCTTTAGTGAATCTATGTTTTGATGTCTGAGATAGTGGATGGTAGTCACTCAAATTAGTACCTAGATTGCAGCTATTAAGTCCAGGATTTCAGTCTTGTTTTTTAGTATCTTTTGCTCTGTCATTTGAAGGCCCCTTTCTCTGTAGATGGTTCTATGTACGTGTGGGGGCAAAGGCATATCTACTGTCAGTACATACATTTACAGTCTTTTCTTTCTCCAATTTGAGAGCCTCAGTGAGTACAACCAGTTCATCTCTTTGTACCAAGGTCCCTGGGGAAGAGCTTCTCCCCACTGGACATGTTCCACAGTCACATGTTCCACAGTTCCACAGCTGTCCCAGGATACCTGGCATCTTCCTAGATAAAACTGCTGCCATCTGAGAACATTACCAAGTCTGGCTGCACCCATGCGGGTATCTGTCAGGTCTGGCTTCAATCCATATAATGTGGTGGTAATCTCAAGGCAGCCATGTTGGATGGTAGTGTCACTGGTCTCCAGTAGCAAAGTGGCTGGTCTTATGGCAGCTGTCTAAGGATACTTAGCTCTCAGATGTCCTAAGAGCAAGGCTTGATAATGAGTTGTACTGAAGTTAGTCATCTGTCTATCTGGGGTGGTGCTCAAGAGAGCCTCAACCGAGTATAGAGTCATTATCCCTGATGTTGTAGTATCTCCAATTGTTGGTCTGTGACAACAAATGCCTTTGCTTAAGTTTCCAGCAGAAAGAAGGTCATCATATTACAGGAGAGTTACATTCTCAGCAGTGAATGCCTGCAAATATCTGTGGAGTGCCCCATCAAATAAGGTTGGAGTTTTTGAAACCCTGAGGCAGCCCAGCACAGGTCAATTGAGCACTGACCCCTTTGTCTATTAAAATCCATTCCAAACTGAGTATCAGCTGACTTTACTGGCCAGAAGAATGCTGAAGAAGGCATCCTTTAGATCTAGTGCAGTGTAAACCTGCTTCTCCAGAGGGGCTAAACTCAGGAATGTATGGATTTGGAAGATTTGGAATATTTGGGTGAATGTCCTCTACAGTTCTGTTCACTTCCCAGTGATCCTATACCGGCCTATAATTAATTGCCTATTCCCAGCTTTTTAATAGGCAATAATGGTAAATTTCAAAGGGAGTGGCAAGGGACTAGTAAGCTGGCTTCAAGTAGCCTATCAACTCAAACTTTAATTCTCTGTTTTGCCTCCAATGTCATAGGGTATCCCTTTACCTTAATGGGAATAACAATACTTTTTAGTTCCACTATGACTTGGAGGTTGGGGGGCTGCAAGTTCCAGTGGGTTTGTCTCTTCCCAAACAGAAGGAAATTTCTGTTGTAGTTCTTGTAAAAGACCCAACTTCTTCTCTAAAGGAGGGCTGTTTAATACAATATATTCTTCCCCTAATGAGATACTAACATTTTGTCCATAACTTTAGGGCTTTTAAAGTCAAATTTAATTTCAACTTTTTCAAAACATATTTCTGCCCTTAGTTTGTGAAGTAGGTAATGCCTCCCCAGCAGATGATATGGGCATTTTAGGCATGAGTAGGAAAACATGCATTACAGTCCCCTTCCCCAAGCCTATAGTTCTAGTGGTCCAGGAGCAGATCTGTGAACCAGTAGGTCACTGTATCACAGTCTGTTTCTTACTCAGTGGCCCACCTGTATGGTTTAAACCTAAGTAAGTGACCCCACATCCACAAGGAAATTGACAGGATCCTCCCACCTGCTGAGTAATTCTGGGCTGGGGTGGTGGCTGCACCCAGACCCCATCAGTCTGTATCTACTTGGAGCACTGATGCAGTCTCTTGTTTTTTGGTTTGTGTATTCACCTTTCCAATGGCTAGTCCCTTCAGAGTAGGCACACTGATATATTCTTGGGCATCTGTCTCTCCAATGACCACTCATTACAAGTGGGCACATTACACTTTTCTCAAACAAGTTCTTTACTTGACATCTGTATTTTTCGGTTTCTTTCCTTCTTTTATAAATACTGTACACAGAGGTCTTTCTTCCTGGAATGGCTACCACTATAATCTTAGCGAATTTCCTGGTCTGCCTATCCTCTGGGGTATCCCTCTTGTTGCTCACTGTGAGGTAATTTTAACTTCAAATCCTTCTATTCTCTGAATCTTTGAACGTCTGATGCTGACTGAAAAAAAAAAAATAAACCTATGTTAATAGCCTTCTGATTTTCTGGAGCCTCTGGTTGAGTGGAGTGTAAATCTGATAAATTTCCTGAAGACAGTCCAGACAAGCAGGTGGGACTGACTCATTTGGACCCTGGATTTCCTGACTTATCTTACTTAAATAAATTTGTAGGGTACTCATCAGTACCCTGGATACTACCCAACAGAGTCTGAAGAAAGAGGTTAGGAGACTCCCTACCTTTACTAGGTTCCAATCTAGTTGCCTGGAAGGAAAAACCTTGTCAGCAAGTGCAGAGCCACTGACTGGTCTCTTGAGTTCCCCCAAGACCATCTTCTGGGCTTCCTGTAGCATTCTCTCCTTCTTTGGTGGTGAAGAGGGCCTCAAGTAGCCACTGCCAGTCTGCCCAAATTGGCCAGTGTGTATAAAATACCATTTCCAGAAGAGGGGGTAAACTCTGGGGGCTTCTTTGAGAGAGGTTCTGCAGTTTCCAGTTATGCAGATTAGTAGTGGAGAACAGAACATAAACTATCATAGACTGAGGGAGGCTTCTGCCTTTCTTGAACTGGAAGGGCCCCATACTAGGGGCCTCCCTCCAGGTGAGAGTGGCAAGTGATGAAGCTCCTGGGGATCAGAGTCAGAAACAGGAGAATGAACTGCTGATTGGGGTTGATAAGAGGATCCACATCAGGTATGAGCTGGGCTCAGCAGTGGCTCTGGTGACAGGTATCTTTGCCTGGCTGGTGTTCCAGGTATATATAGGACCAGAGGCCCACACTTGTCCTGACCCTTAGTTTCATTTACTTTCTCTGAAACAAAAATGGTGGTGTTAGGGGAAAAAATCTGGTCAGTAATTAATTAATTAATTAATTATTTTTAATTTGGGATTGGGATTCCTCCAGGCCAGAGTGTGGGATACTGGCCCAGGTGTCCTGGTTTATTAATGACCACATGCTGCCCTTTATGCATGAAGAGGAAGGTTGAAGGAGCCTTCAGTGGGCCAGCCCACCTGAAGTGAAGACTAATCAAGGGTACAAAAAGTAGTTAATTTTCCTGTATAGATTTGTTCTCTGGACTCCCAAGCTTTTCTCTGGAGACCCTTAAAATGAGATTTCATCAGATTCAAGGGGTTTTCTGGGTAGGAGAATTTTGACCCATGATTTAAATTTTCTCAAGAACAATAAACAGCACAAGAAATCTACACAATACAAAAAAAAGGGACAAAGTTCTAGAATCTGGTAGCCCCCCAGAATCCTGACCTAACAGAGAGGCAGCATCCTGGATTCCCCACTGACTCAGAAACTGACACTGCACTTAGCTTTTCCACAAGTCCCTAGGATTACCAGCTACAGACAGAGAAACCTTATCTGAGGTGATCAATGCCTTTTTTTTTTTTCTTTTGTACAATCTAGGCATCCCCAGTTCCCAGTCCTATCTGACTGTTCTCTCAGCTCCCAGGTCACCAGGTACTGTCAGTATCCCAAGTCTCACCTTGTGCAGTTTAGTCATCTAGAACCTGGCAGAAGCCTCCCAAGCACTGGAACTGCCTGAGGGAGAAACACTTATTACAGAGTAACCCCGAATGCACATTACAGAGAGGTTTTAGACAAAGAACACAGAAAACTCACATCCTAGTTGGCAGTTGCGGGAGGAAGCAAGCAAGTAGTTAAACAGAAGCCAAGGACATGAAGTTAGCTGGGGTATTTCTACCCCTTGCTTCTAGAACATGGATGGGTGCTTTCCCAAGGAAGGGCTAGAAAAGATGTGTGCGTGCGTGTGTGATTTTCAGCTTAAAATGATGGCTCCAGCTGAAATAAGATGAAGAAACCTTTGCCCTGTTACAAAAGGATAAACCCAAACAAACTTCTCTAGTTAATCCAAACCCCAGCTTCCTCTCCTGCTTTATTGTTGCTCTGGTTGCAATCAGAAGCTGGAAGGAAGTGGGTAACCTGGGTCTGGAAAAGCTGAGAGAAGCCCAGCACAGTTAAGTAGGCCTCAGTTTCTCGGGTCCACACTGGCTTGGGGCTTAGCGAATCAGCCTTTCCAGCCAAGAGGAGGATCCGGCTCAGGGTCGACGCACTAAAGAGAGCTAGCAAACTTCCATCATAGGCTGGAGCTCAGCTGAAGGTAGCTCTGGAGCCTTTCCTCTAGCCCGGGGTGGGGACACCTCCAGGAGGGACCCCACTCATCTTCTCCATCAGGACGTAGCCCTCTAGATTCCCGAGCAGGGTCCGGCGCCCAGAGGTCCAAGCGCTCGGCGGAAGAAGCCAAGGAACCAGCTTCCTGTCGCCTGTCTGTCACGCTAGCCCCGCTTCCGATTGGTCGGAGCGTCGGACCGGCCCTCATCCGGCCCCGCCCTCCCTGCGGATGGACAGGCCGAGGAGGCGGGGCTGCAGCGACTCCGCCCCTCGGCCCCGGGCGGGCGGGCCCGCCCAGCTGTCAGTTACGGGGGCGGCCCGGCAGGCGGGCGCTCGCTGGCTACCTCCTCGCTGGCTCGTGCTCGCAGCCTCTCGCCGCCGGTGGGGAAGTCGGGGCCGCCAAAGCCGCGTCCACCGCCGCCTTTTCCCCGCCCGCCTCCCGGCTCGGCTGCCGGCCCTCGCGCCCTCCAGTCGTGAGTAAGCCGCATAGGGCGCGGAGAGTCCCCGCGGCGGCGGCGGCGGCGGCTGGCCGGCCAAACCATGTTCCGGAGGATCTTGCAGAGGGTAAGAGTGAAACCGTCCTTCCGGCAGCACGTGAGCGCGAGCGTCCGAGCCCGGCCGCGGGCAGCCCGGGCAGGAGGGCGGGGGCGCTCGGAGCTCCTCTAGGCCGGGTGGCAGCATGCGCCGAGGCCTGCTGGTCCTGCCGGAGCCGGGCTGCGGGTGGGGCGGGGCGCAGGCCGAAGCCCGGAGGCCCCAAGCCGGTTCCCGCGTGGGGCTGTCACCACGGGCTGGAGGGTGTGGTGTCTGTGCGTCCCTCTCCGCTCCCCGCTCGTGGGTGCTCGGCTGCGGGAGGCTGCGGGGCCCTTCCCTGCCCCAGCGTGTCTCCCACCTCTCCATGACACTCACCTGCCTCTCGCCTCTCTGCCTCCTTCCTCATCTGCAAGGTACAAGACAGTAATGAGAGACCCGGCCTAGTCCTGGGACTTGAAGACGCCCAACTGCCAAAGTCAGCGGTGAAGGAAGATATTACTCACTGTTGGAAACTTTCTTTTAAGAATTACAAGTGCATTTTCCTTTCCAAGACCCAGAAGCTCATTTTAGTTATCCAGGAATAAATGGATCAGACGACAAATGCACTCCAGTTTAGTTTCTACCAGGGCTATCTCAATGCAAAATCTAGAAAATCTTGAGGGTAAAAACATAAGAGCATTGGAAAGCCGTGGGTATTTTGTTTAGGTACCAGCTCCTAGAATAACATAATTAAAATCTCTTCTAATAAGAGTTTCCCTACTCAAGTTTCTGTTTTGGATAGCTTCCATTCGTTCCCTTCTGAGACTGGTTAATGAAAAGAGATGTCACCTAGAGAGTAGAAGAATTAGTTCAAAGGACAAGAACTTAATGAATGTGTAGTATTTAGTTAAGGAATGTGCCAAGGAGGATTGAGTCAGCCAGTACACAGGAAGCAAGGGAAGATTCTGTTTAGACAGTTTCTATGAAACGTTGAAGTCATCTGGTCATACACCAGAGGAAAAATAGTTAATTTCTGCTCTGGCCCTCTGTAGTGACGTTTGATTTTTTTTCTTTTTTCCTTTTGCAGTCGTTTTGGTAGTCCTTTGAAATTTTGATAAAGCAGTACCTTGGGAGCAAGCAAGGGCATACCATCAGTTGCTCTGTTCAACTGTAAAGGCTTCTGTACATGATTGATTATTTGACTTGCTTAAGAGAACTGATTATGCCTCAGATTACACATAGGAGCTCGCACACATACACGCATATTTTGTCATAGTTACACAAGAGAAGAGGAGTTTGTGGTTTGCTTTAAAGTTTTATCAACAGTGTTTTCTGATTTGTCAGTTGCTTCTGGTGGCTACAGTTTGGCATTCAAAAAAATGTGGGTTGTTTTCCAGTTTGGAAGATCTGGGATTATGTGAAGATCATTCTTAGTATTGTTGTTTGTTTATCTGTTCTAGAAGTTTCTGTCTAAATTAAAACATGGGATTTACTGTGGTTATTGCTGAAATGTATTAAGGAATCATCATGTTTGAATAAATCAGATTGACAAATGGACTTCCTAGCCTTGGAACTGGAGATAGTTGTGGGCAAGTCATTCTGTTGTAGGGGTGGCCTTGTGCATTTGTCAATAGCTAAAGTCATCCATGGCTTATATTGAGTAAATGATAAACCACATTCCTTCCAATATTGTACCTGCTTTGAGGCAACCAAAACTATCTCCAGACCAAATGTTCTCTAGGGGCTAAATTGCTCCTAGTTGAGATCCACCATGGTATATGAATATGTATATATGTATATATTCTTCAGTAGAAAGTTTGAAATGTCTCTCATAGTTAATGCTCTCTTCTACAGTGTATATGTTGAGCTTCAGTAGGATTCAGGCATAGGATCTATGAAATGGTTTTTAATAAGATGTAGCCCTCCCTTTAGAACTCAGAACCTGGTTGGGGAGGTGAACATCAAAAAGTAATTACAGTGCAGTGAACTGGAAGGATGAGGAGAGCTCTGGGAGCTGCTTTGTTGGATGGTGTTAGGCAGTTATGATAAGCTTCGGGAAGGAGGACATATTTATAGCTTGAGAGGGAAGGACTCATCAGGCTGAGGGAAGAGCCTTTATAAAAGTATGGGGTATTAAAGGAACAAGGGATCCCTGGGGGAGATGAATGGTTAAGTTTAAGAAGTGAGAGGCTACTTTAGTGGGGAGTGACCAGGTTATGAGAGGGCTTTGCATCACTTTGAAGGAGTACAAGTTTGTCTTGTCCAGCTGTCTGTTTTGAGTGCTTAGCATTTAATATGAATATTTTGATGATGCTAAGGCTTGTGATTTATATTATTAATTTAGATCCTATAATGTGTTTTTTATTAACTCAACAGGTAGTTTTTACTAACATGTATAACATGAATCTTTTTTTTTTTTTTTTTTTTTTTTTTGGTTTTTCGAGACAGGGTTTCTCTGTGTAGCCCTGGCTGTCCTGGAACTCACTTTGTAGACAACATGAATCTTTATTTTGTAAATGTCAATCCTTTTATTTACCTTACTTACCCTGTCAACCTTATTTCTCAGTAGTAGAACTAAGATACTAGATTAAAATTTCACATACTGATTGATAAGTTTGCTTGAAGGGTCTCTGTTAACATTCTGTTTTTAGATGTTCTTTCATTTTGACTATTATAATTTTCTTCTGATTAGTATCCTTTAGGTAACATTTTGAAAGAAGAAAAGGACATTTCATGTATAATCAATTCTAACTTAGTCTTTGAACATTACTAATAAGTCCTTAGGGTACTTCACAGAAATTTTATTCTTCCTCTACTTCCCTTAGCTCACTAAAAGAAAGGTGTTATTGAGGGTTAGAAAGGTCTGGAAAATGGTAATGGTGATTAAGATACTCTGATATGTATGTAAGGAATATTTTGATTAGAGTACTAGCCTCATTACATTTCTATTGCTGTGATAAACACCATGAACAAGGCAACTTATAAAGGAAGGTGTTTACTTTGTGTCTTATGGTTTCAGAAGTCAGAGTCCATGATAGTGGAACAAAGGCATGGCAGCAGGAATGGCTGAGAGCTTGCATCTTAAATCACAATTTGGAGACATAGAGGGAGACACTGGAAATGGCTTGAAACTTTTGAAATCTCAAAACCTGCCCTCTACGCCCCATACCTCCTCCAAAAAGGCCATACCTCCTAATCCTTCCCAAACAGTTCTATCAATCAAGGACCAAGTATTCAAACCTATAACTCTGTGGGGCACAGTCTTATTCAAACCCTCATAGATGCTTTGAGAAATACTTGAACTTAAGGCTCTCAGTGGCCAGAAAGATGATCAGCATTTACTACATTAGGTAGTTTGCAAACTTTGTGCGATTTCTTTCTTAAAGAACACAGTATAATTTAGTAATAGAATATTAGGTTTTCTTTTGCTGATAAATATGAAATATTTCTAAGAAAGAATATTTAATTCAGAATGTAGAAATGGAAGGGTTGTTTTGCTGGTCACTGGTTTATCTCAGGTTTTACAAATCAGAAAGTAGAAAGTGAATGAGATACCATGATTTATCTACATCAGTGAAGTTAGTAGATTCCAAAGACTACTAAAGACTAGAGCCACATTAAAAAAAACTACTTATTTTACTTATTTCTGTTCAACTTGCATGTATGTATGTGTACCATGTTCATACCTGGTGCCAGTGAAAGCCAAATGAAGGCAGTTGATCCCCTGGAATTAGAGTTACAGACACTTGTAAACTGCCATGCAGGTATAGCAATTGAACCCTGGTCCTCTCAAGATCAGCAATTGCTCTTAACCACTGAACAATTTCTCCAGCTCCTATGGCCAAATGGTTACAAATTCCTAGTTCGTTTCCTTTTCCGCGAACTTTGCTTCCTCCTTTTCCTTACTGATCGTTTTGTGTGGTTAGCACTATGGAAGAGGCAGGGGAAGTGTGAGACCCAATTTCTCTTTCAGGGACTGTCTTGTGAAATGCTAAAGTAAATTATAGAGTCATTAAAGACTCTAACGTAGGACCAAGGAAAGGTTACCTTGGAAATACTGTCATTTGAGGCATCCTGAAGAATGCTCATGATAGGGAAAGAAAGTTTTATGGCATGAGAGGTGTTAGATTGTAAGCAATGATTTAGGAAGGTTGGTATTGTTCTCTCCTGCTTTTATTCTTCCTTAGAATAATATCTTTTAACACTAAAACAATAAGTTGCAGTACTTAAAACTCTTGCTATGTGCTAGATACTCAAGACAGCAGTGAATAGGCACTAAGTTGCTTAAAACCAAGTGTCTTAGAGATAGAGGTGTATTTAAAGCAGAAAGGTGCCAAAAGAGAAGCTTGTAAAGTAATGCGAAACCCAACCCCGCGGGTTGATTGTCTGGGTCCCCTCTGTCCAGTGCAAACATGAGTCATTTGTAAGCCAGAAGTGGAAGTAGTCATGTTTTTTAAAAAGTAAAACAGAATTCTGTAAGAAGTTGAAAGTATTCTTTTAAGCTATTTAAAATATTTAGATGTGAACCATCTAAAATCATTAAGACTTTGCATTTTTTGTTCTTAAGTCTTTGGAATGTGCTTAACTCTAATGGCACACCTTAACTTGAGCTAACTGCATTTCAGCCATTCATGGGTCCCATGTAATTAGGGGCACTGTTCTGAACAGAATGGGTAGTTGAATATCAGTATACTACATTTTTAAGTTTTCATTTGGAACAAAATTTGAACTTAGAAGAAGTTGTGAGAATAAAGTAATATGAAGAGAACCTTTATATTCTTTACTCTGTGGTGGTTTGAATGAGAATGACTTCCATAGGCTAATACTTTTGAATGTTTGGTTCCCAGTTGGTGGACTGTTTGGAAAGGACTAGAAGGTGTGGCCTTGGGGGTGTGTGGCACTGGGAGTGGGCCTTGAGGTTTCAAAAGCCAAGACCTGTCTCTAGCTTGCTGATAAGACGTAATCTCAGCTATTGCTCCAGTGACGTGCCTACTTTCCTGCCCTTGTGCCCTTACTGTGATGGTCATGGACTCACCCTGGATTAAATGCTTCTTTTAAAAGAAGAAGTTGTCTTGATTGTGGTGCCTCTTTAAAGCAGTACAAAAATAACTAAGGCAACCCATACCTGAGTATTGCTAGTATTTTTAACTTGATTTGCTTTAACATTTGTTACTTCTCTTACTTCTTTCTCCTCTGGTTTTCTCTTCTGTTTTTTTTCCTCCCCCAAGTCAGTTGAGGCATGGCTTATCGACTCTGCTTTAATGAAGAAATGTTTCCTAATATTGATAATGTCTTTTGTAGTAATTTTCCTACTCTTGTTACAGAACTGGAATTATATTTTATGTCTTAACGGTCTAAAACAATGTTTCATTGTCACATTACTTTGACCTCTTTTATTTAATTTTTACACTTACTTATTTAGTGTAGTAATATTATGTGTAGGCCAGAGGACAGCTTGTGGGAATTGGCTCTCCCCTTCCACCCATGAGGGATTGAACTCAGGTCATTGGGGTTGCTGACAAGTGTCTTTACCTACCAAGCCATCTTTGCTGACTCTACTTTGATTTCTTTTAATATGGGTTATTACCCCTCCCCCATTTTAGTTGTAGCAAAATAATTTATAAAGAGAAATTTAGTGAAAGAATCCAGGTGGAGGGACATCTGGTAAGGGCTTTGGCTTTGTGCTGTCCCATGGATGAAGTGAAGAGAGAATGAAAGAGTGAGGGAGGAAGAGGGGACCATATATTTTGTAACAACTCATTCTCTTGCAATAATGACATCAATTCTGTTGATGAGGATAGAGCCCTCATGACAGTTGAAGGTTCTATGTGACCTTTGGGGAACACACTCAAGCCATAGTACCTTCCTGCATAGTACCTACCTTTTCTTTTTCTGTTTTCCTTTTTTTAAACTGGAGTGTTTTCATGTTTACTTTACTGTTTGTGTTTAGATTACATTTTTACATTGATTACGTCTTGGCAAGGCTAATGTTGTGCTCAGGTTATCACTTTGGAGGTTCATGATCTTGCTGTCATTCATAGGTAGTGCTAGTTTTAAAAAGTACTTACTTATTTACTATTAAGGATCTAACTTAGGGGCAAACTGGCTACATTTCTGGCCTCAGGTGATTTTTAATTTGGATTACTTGTCCAAAATGTTGCTAGTTGTTTCTACTATATGACATTAATTATTCTTATTGTTTTCTTCTTTTAAAACCAATAGGTAGTTTGGAGGAAACTTTAAGACTTTGAAAGTATTCTCCTAGTCAAAAATGTCCCCTAGACTTAGCATATATTATTGGTTCTTGCATGATTTAGTCAAAATTTGATTTGATGGTTACAAAGTAATAGTCTTTAGCCTCCCCAGCTTCCCCCCATTTGTCAGCTCTCCTTGCATTTCATCTCACTTTCTGCTTCCTTTTCTTTTCCTTTCTCTCTCTCCATCTTTGCTTCTCCTTTCTTTCTGACATGAACTACTGAGCTCTGTACAGTGGCAGTCTCCCTCTCATCTGTGCCCTGGTTAGTTTGATGCTTTTAAACATTTGGGGTGACTTAGCATGCATAGCACTTACTTTTTGGCATAGAAAAGTATTCCAAGTTGTTCCTGTACCTATCCTTTCCTAGTACTGAAATTAGTAATACCTCTGCGGATACTTGTTTTTTTTAAATGGGGAATTTTCTTGGAGTTCAAAGTCTTGAGTTTCTTTGCTTGTTTTTTTTTTTTTTTTCCAGTATACAATTCTAACTGAAACGATCAGTTTAATTCTGTCAGAAGAGGAAGTCAATATTCTATTAAATGGGAAAAATATACTTGGGATATAGTAGGAAATTATTATTTGTTGAATAAGCACTAACAGGATTCCTTTAGGAACTTGACTTTGCCGGTGTTGTATATACATTAAAGCTATAGAAAAATAGCAGCAGAGAGGACAGAGTGATTTCTATCAGTTTAGGCAGTGTTTATCATTGCTTTAGGGTGTCACAGTGGGAGGAGAAAGAGGTGATGAGTTGGGGAGGCCGACATCCAGGTGAAGCTGGTCTCTCTCCACCTGCTGTGGGCCTGCTGTGTATGACAGATAGAGATGATGACACAGATACAAACCCGTACGGAATTTGTTATGTATTGGAGGAGGGGACAATTTCTTTAAGAATCACTAACTGATACTGCACACTTGGATAAGTATAAGGAAGATAGGGAGCCTCAGCAGTACACATTTAGACACCATATTTAAAGTGAGATACCAGGAGGAGTATCTTAGATCAGCTGGGGGCTTAAGTTTGATGAGGTTATTACTAATTTATTGAAGTGAATTTTAAAGAGTAGTAACTATGGAGTAGTTTTCTTTTGTGTAGTTTTTGGTATATGTATGTGTACCAGGTAGTTGGGTTTTTGTTTGTTTGTTTGGAGACAGGCTCTTGGTCTGTAGGTCAGGGTGGTCTTGATCCTTCCTTCCATGTTCTTCTTTTCCTCCTCTTCCTCTGCATGTTTAGAATATAGAAGATATTAATGTATACATTTTTTTATTAATATAAGAACAAAGATTTCTCTTCTAATCCAAAATTAATCTCTTCTAATCTAGTCTATTTGAATTAAAAGTGCAGTATGATTCAGTGCTAAGAATGTGAATTCCAAGACTGAATCATTAAAGAGTGAGCATGGGCTCGCTTAGGTCCCCTGCACATATGTAGCAGATGTGCAGCTTAGTCTTCATGGTGTCCTCCAACAACAGGAGTGGGGTCTGTTGGCTGCCTGAGAGTCCTGTCCCCTAACTGGGCCATCTTGTCAGGCCTCAGTGGGAGAGGATGCGTCTAGTCGTGCAGAGACTTGATATGCCACTCTGTGTGTGTGTGTGTGTGTGTGTGTGTGTGTGTGTGTGTGTGTGTGTGTGTGTTACCTACATGGAGGCTCCCCTTCTCAAAGGAGAAGGGGAGGAAAGAATGGGGGAGAGAGAGGGTGCTGATGTTGGGATGTCAAGTGAATAAATAAATAAACTTAATAATAAAAATGTGAACTCTGAACCAGGACTTTGGGTACAGTCTAGACAACATAGACAATATCTCAAGTATAATAAAAAGGTGTGTGTTGGGTGGTTGGAGGGGATACTGTGAACTCTGATGTCAGCCTGCCCGGGTTGATATCCACCCTATACCTTCACTGCATGGTTTGGGGCAGGTTAACTGAAGTTTTCTGAAACTCTTTGTACATATTAGCTGTTGCTAAAATATTGTTTTGTTGTTATAATTATACATTTCAAAAATTTTTAGGGAACATTACTTGTTTTGTCTTGTAGCTTAGATATGCTTTGCCCCTACCAAAATTAATTTTTTAAATTGTGTTGGCATTGGGAGGCTCAGTTTTGGAGAGGTGATGAGGTAACAGGAGCACTGCCATCGTGAATTGGTTAATGCCTTTCTAAAGAGGCTAGGTTGGACTAAGCTTGCAGGCCCAGGCAGGAGGACTGAGTTTCAGCTCAGCCTGTGCTACAAAGTGAGTTAGAGAATAGCCCTGTGTTGCATAGTGAGAGCCTATATCAGAAACAGAAACAAAAAGCAGGAACATGGGATTGGGATGTCAAGTGAATAAATAAGTAAATTTAATAATAATAATAATAAAAAAGAATGTGACCTCAGAACCAGGACTTAGGGTGAGCCTGGAATTTCCCTGGCTATAGTGCCTGGCCTTTCTGCAGGCAGGTGGGCCCTTCTGCTGTTCTGCCATGTGTTAGAATAGCAGGGGTGCTGACATTTTGTTCTTGGACTTCCAGAATCTCAAGACAGATCCAAACCTCACTCTTTTTATTAAATTATTGAGAGAGAAAGAGAGAGAGAGAGAATGAGAGAATATGTGTGTTGTGAAGCATCACAACACATGTGTAGGTAACTTTTGGGAGTAGATTCTCTTTCTACCATGTGGGTTCCAGGATTGAACTCAGGTTGTCAGGTTTGGTAGCAGGCACACTTTAGCTTCTGAGACATCTATTTGCAACCCCAAACCCCTTTAAAACAAATTACCCATACTCAAGTACATTAACAGAACATAGACTAAGATAGTGTCACTTGTTTGTTTGTTTTTAATTTTAGATGATCAGCCAGGCCATTGGCATTTGCGTAACATACTGTTAAACATTCACTCTTTGCTCTAACAACTATGCCAAGGCTTACTGATAAAACCTGAGATGAAGAAATTGAATTTTAGTGGAGGAGAATGGCAAATTAGTAGTAACAAAGCAATGCATGATAAGGGAAGATACTCAGGAAGGATTGGAAGCATGAGAGACAAAGTAATTACATGGTGCAGGGGTTAAAGTGGGCAGTGAGAGGAGTGAAGGTTGTTGAGTCTTCTCTGAGACTCCTCTGAAGGGAGAAAGAATCAGGCATTTCCAAGAGTCTAACATAGCCTAGCACAGTGCAGGAATGTGTTCCTGCATGTAGATGAACGTAGTGATAACAGTTTAGCCTGGGAACATGAATGAAGGGATTTTAGTCTTAGACTAGTGTCTTAGTTAGGATTTTATTGCTGTGAAGAGACACCAGGACCAAGGCAACTCTTATAAAGGCTAACATTTAATTGGGTCTGGCTTACAGTTTCAGAGGTTCAGTCCATTATATGGCAGTGAGCAAATCCCAAAAGCTGCATCTCTAGATCAGATGTCAAAGCACTCTTCAGCTCTTCAACTTCTTTCATCTTTGATGACTGTAACAAACTTCTTTCTCTTGAGCTGGTTCCATTCCCTGTCAGCAGGTATCCCACGGCTCTGGCATCTCTAACATCTTGGGGTATCCAAGACAACTGGTGGCAAAATGCCTAAGAAAATTAACATAAAGGAGGAAAGATTTATTGTAGCCCACAGTTTCAGAGGCGTAGGTCTTGTCAGTTGGCCCCATCACTGTGCATCATGGCAGAGATGGCTTATTGGAGCAGAGCTGTTTGCTTCATAGTGGCCAGTATGGAGAGAGAGAGAGAGAGGGAGAGGTAGAGGGTGAGGGAGAGGGAGAGGGAGGAGAAGGAGAGGGAGAGGGAGAGGAAGAGGGAGACAGAGAGAGACAGAGAGAGACAGAGAGACACAGAGAGACAGAGAGACAGACACAGAGAGACAGACACAGAGAGAGAGAAAGACAGAGGCAGAGACAGAGACAGAAAAAGGCCAAGGATAAGGCATATCTGTCAAAGCACACCCTCAACAACATATTTCTTTCAGTGAGGCTCTACCTCCTCATAGACCCTTCAGCTGTCAGTTAATCCATTGTCAGTTAGTGAGTGAGATTTGATCTGATCACTTCTTAATACCACCACTAACTGGGCACAAAACGTCTACACATGAGTCTTTTTGCAAGGCATTTCCTATCCCAATCCATAAGCATGTCTGTAGGAGATGGCCTGTAAAATAATAAGTTTTTTTACTCCTGGCCACTTAGTTCCCAACAGCAATGACGCTGAGATTGGTTATTTATTATTAATTGCCTAGGCCATAGCTTTGGGTCATTCCCTGACTAACTAATGTGTTTTTTAACCCATTCAAACTATTCTGTGTCTACCACTTAGCTAGTTACCTCTCCTTCACTCCTGGCCTGCTTCTTCCTTAGCATCTTCCTCAGAGACTCTCTCTGAGTCTCACTTGAATCTCTTCTTTATATCTCTCCTATTTCCCAGATCCTCTCTTTCCTGCCAGTGTCCCACCTCCTGTTTTCTGCCTCAGCTCATTGGCCATCAGATTTTTTTATTGACAGGTGATGCTTCTAAGAGATTCTCTCTACTGATGTCTAGTCTTTTAATTTTGCATACAGGACCTTAGTGCTCTGGCCCTTCATATCACTTTAGACGTTCTCTCTGCTTACCTTTGTACACACAGAGACCTGACCATTTCTCATTAATTATTTTTCTCACAACCTAGGTGATTTCTCA
>NW_022196910.1:23653974-23659946 GCF_008632895.1 Mastomys coucha
AGTCAATACGAGGAGTTATTTGGTTTTGGTTTTATTCTCCAAAAGCATCTCATAGTACTTAACTCTTATAGTAGAATAGTAGTAATCTAACTTTTAGGTTGCTACTTATGAGGGTTAAGTTTGGTATAAACGGTCAGACTTCCTGATAGCTAGTTGATGTATCTGTAACTTGAACATAGTACCTGCTTCACAGTCTTATATAGTACTAACGAAGTAATGTTCATGGTGTGCTCACCATGCTATCCAGTGTTTTGACAAATACTATGTAATTTTGATTATATTATGCATTTTTATTAAATACATTTCTCCCTTCCTTCCTGCCCTCATTTTCTTCTCTCCAACTTTATTCATTTCTTCTTCTTTCCTTCATGGTTACATAGCCCAGTCTGGCTTTGTTCTTGAGGTCTTCCTGCTGCATCTACCTCAGTGCTAGATTGCAGATCACATCAAGTATTACTGTACTGCTTTTGCAATTTATTTATTTCATTTCTCCCCTCCTAAATTTTGGAGTGCCTTAGTCTGGAGATTTTGAATAGCTGAGATGATAGTTGAATAGGCAAAGGTTAGAAAGCAGGTTGAAGTATATTTGAGAGGAAGGTGATCTGTGAACAGCTGGAATACATGTCATGCATTTTGGAGAGAAGTGGAGGGAAGTATTAGATGTGCATGAATGTTGAAGGGAAGTCAAGTTCAATAAGGACTGAGAAATGCTACTGAAATACATCACATTCAGCTGCTTTCAAGAGAATCTTAAAGTTGGATAATAAATGAATAAGGAAATAGAAACAAGCAGCACAGACTAGTAACCCTCTAAGTGTGGAGGGGAGGAAGTGCAGGGTAATGACACAGTGCATTCATGACAATTACCTAGCATCTTTAAAGCACAGTCTAGGACCTTTTATTTGATATTTATTAAAAAGCTTTAATTTCAAAGAATTTTAAAAAGGGTTTTATTTGTGTGTGTGTGTGTATGTGTGTGTCCGTATGTCCGTGTATGTCTCTGTGTGTATTTGTCTGTGTGAATGTATGGGCTCATGTGTGCTGTTTTTGGATCTCTTGGAGCTGGAGTTACAACTGTTTGTGAGCTGCTCAGCTTTGGTGCTGGGATATGAACTCTAATCTTCATGAATGAACAATTAGTGCTTTTAACTGCTGAGTCATTTCTTTAGTCTTTCTGCTTTTTTTAATTTTTAAGTCTGTCTTTATCTATCAATCTATTTATCTACCTATCTACGTATCTACCCATCTACCCATCTCTCTCTCTCTCTCTCTCTCTCTGTCTGTCTATCTATCTATCTATCTATCTATCTATCTATCTATCTATCTATCTATCTATCTATGAGAGGGAGAGCAAGTGCATGCATGTGCATGTATGCATGTGAACGAGCTATGGTATGCATATGGAGGTCAGAGGACAACTTGGAGTCAGTGATCTTCTACCATGTGTTCTAGGGATCAAACTCAGATCAGCAGGTTTGTGGCAAATGACTACTCACTGAGCCATACTTCTGCCACACCTTGTTGTTTTAAAAAATTAATTATGATGGTTACTATTGTCATCTGGACACAGGAGGAAAGCCTTCCAGAACAGCCTTGGGGAATTGTTTAGATTAAGGTTAGCCTTTGAGAATAGCTACAGGGGATTCTTTTTTTTTTTTTTTTTCCGAGACAGGGTTTCTCTGTGTAGCCCTGGCTGTCCTGGTACTCACTCTATAGACCAGGCTGGCCTCGAACTCAGAAATCTGCCTGCCTCTGCCTCCCAAGTTCTGGGATTAAAGGCGTGCGCCACCACTGCCCGGCTTACAGGGGATTCTTTTGATTAAGTTAACTGACATGGAAAGACCCATTTTAATTGTGGCTGGGATCGTTCACCAGGTAGGGGGTCCTGGACTGTATAAAATGAAGAGGGAAAGTGGAGCTCTAGTGTGCATGGTTCATTTTACACCGTTCATGCCAGTAGATGCAAGATGCAATTCAGTAAAAAGTCAGATACCTTTCTCATTTCTGTTTTTAATATCAAACCATAGTTAAGTTTTATATAAGTGCAAGTGTGCAAGTTTTCCAGGGTCTCCAGTGGTACTTTATTTGAGCTTTCATAAGTAAATAATACTTTAACGCATTTTAAGGATTTATAGCTTTATAACATTGTACAGGTTGGTTTTGTATGTCAACTTGACTCAAACTAGACTCATCAGAGAGAAAGTAGTCTCAGGTGAGGAATACCTCTGTTGAGATCCAGCTGTAGGACATTTTCTCAATCAGTGATTTTCAATCAGTATTCTCAATCAGTGATTGAGAAAATCACTGATTTCTCAATTTGTGATCAGTGGGGAGGGCCCAGCACATGGTGGGTGGTGCCATCTCTGGGCTGGTGGTCCTGGGTTCTATAAGAAAGCAGGCTGAGCAAGCTATGATGAACTAAAAAAGCAGCGCTCTTCCATGGCTTCTGCAATGTTCCTGCCTCCCAGGATCCTGCCCTGTTTGAGTTCCTGTCCTGACTTCCTTCAATAGAAGTGTAAGTCAAATAAATCCCTTTCTCCCCAACTTGTGTTTTGGTCATGGTGTTTTTGTTGAAGCAGTAGAAACCCTAATTAAGGCAACCATTCTGTGTCAAAGTACATTTAAGTGGTAGTTCTTATTATTAATTAAAAACATATATTTAAAACAAAAATAAAAGCAAATCCCAGAATCTCACTTTGTAGCCTAAGGTGATTTGGAACTCACCATGTTGTCCAAAGTAGCTTCAAATTCCCAGCAACTCTGAGTCCTGGGAGTATAGTTGTGAGCCCTCACACTGGTTGCTAAAAATATTTTAAATAATAAATCTATACTTTTCATTTTGAGAATAAATGATAGGAATCAATGAAATTTGAAAAGTTCAAAAGTTTAGAAGTAGTATGGGATATGATATAGAGCACATTTATTATCTAAACACAAACACTGGGGCCGAGTGGGACCTCAGCCCTGCTTACTATTGTGTTTGCAATTTTCACTTTCTTTGGGGAGACAATACTTTGCTTCTACTTTGTTTCAGGGATTGAACTCAGGTCATCAAGCTGGCAGCAAGCATGTTTAACTACTGAATTATCCCTTTGGCCCTGTATTTGTGATCTTAACAACTAAGCTTCTCTGACCTTACATTTTCCCCCCGTTAACTAAGTGAGAAACATCCTTTGTTTTTCCTCAGCATTGGGAGAATGCAGCGATATAAAAGTATTTGGAGTTGTGATTGTTATAACCTTTGTATATTAGCTGTTATTATTATTAGCTTAATACAAAATACCCTCTTGAGTAAACTACCTCTGACATTTATTTAGTATAAAACTCAATTTTTTATGTAAATAAATTTTGAAAATGTAAATGATAATAGAGGAAGTTGATATTCTGTGCATTGTAATAAAAATCTTGCTTCAAAGTTAAGCTTTGATTTTAAGCTTAGAGATTTTAAGCTCAGAGAAAGCAGAGAAATCACTTAGTTCTGGTTTTACCTCTGCTACCAATATGGTATTAGAAAATAGCTCATCTTCTTTTTCCCTGTCTGTCCAGTGAAGATACTACCTGGCAGATTTCTTAAGTAGTTTTCAGGCTAAAGGTTGTAGTTAAAAACAAGGAAGAACTGCAATTTTTGCTGACCATGCAAATCCACAACATAGACTTTTTGATATGTTATATATAAAAATCTTGAAATGTTTTGTTCTTTTTGTCACCTTTGTTAAGAAAAGGCAGCTGTCTTCAGAAAAGCAAGGATTCAGTGAGAAAATCTGATAAATCATATAAGCTGACTTTCATAGCACCTGCCATGTGGTAAGTTTCAGAAGATGTGGACTTTCCATTCTTACTGAGACTCCCCTTGCCCCAGTTCATCTTTCTATGGTATCCTATAGTAGTGTGACACCTACTTCTCCATTTAGTTGCCCAGAATTGAGGCTGTCAATGACTCCTAATTCCTCTCCCCTCCCCTCCCTTTATTTCTTGGGTCTGTCATAGAAAGCAAAAGCAGCCCTCCAACCCCCAAGATTATATCCTCTTTCTGGAAGCAGCCTATATTTTGTTATTGGCTGATGTGAAGGGTACAGAGAAATATCCCTTTGCTTTAGTGAGAGACTGATGTGAGGGACTGTCCCAGCTTCAGAACTTAGTAGGACTATACTCCAGCTACCATTGCAAATCTGTCACTGTTCAGTACAGTTCTGCCTCACCCTTTACCCAGTCATACTTCTTTCCCGGTGTACATAGATGTTGCCCTTGATATCCTGACAAAGTTCTTGCCTGCAGAGTTCACTCTAAGTGCATCTCCTTGGGAACAGGAATTATGACAGCCACCTACAATTTGAGTAGATATTGATTTTATGAGTTTTGTGTTCTATTTTTTGAATTTTATCTTTTCTTTTTTTGAATTGGAGATACTAAGGATTAAACCCAGGGCCTCATGAAATTGAAGAAAGTGTCCATGGAGCATCCCACTCTTATGTTGAAACTGACAGTCTATGTATCTTTTATACAGGTGTCTATAGCCAGGAGATTAGAATTTGTTAGGTTATAAAGTATTGCATAATAGTCTTCAGTTCCACAAGCTGAACTTTGAGTAGACACATACATGCCATATTCTAAAAATTTTATTTTGTTTGTGTGTGTGTGTGTGTGTGTGTGTGTACATGTGCATATACGTGGGTACCTTGGTATGCATGTACAGGTCAGAGGACAGCTTGTAGGTGTTGCTTTTCATCTTCCCTAACATTATGTGGATCTCAAGTATTAAACTAAGGTTGTTAGGTTTGGTGTCAAGTACCTTTACTCTCTGAGCCATCTTGCTGGTTCTTTTAATCTTTTTTTTTTTTTTTTTTTAATTTCTTATTTTTCACTCCAGATTTTATTCCCCTCCCCATTCACCCTCTGACTGTTCCACATCCAGTACCTCCTCCCTGCCCCCTGTCTCCATGAGGATATCCCCACCCCGCTTCCTAACCGA
This sequence comes from Mastomys coucha, assembly GCF_008632895.1. Lineage (NCBI taxonomy): Eukaryota > Metazoa > Chordata > Mammalia > Rodentia > Muridae > Mastomys > Mastomys coucha. Next base: position 23,658,944 of record NW_022196910.1, read on the forward strand.
AACTCCCTAGCGCAGTCTTTTGATGGTTAGGTGCATCTTCTCTGACTGAACCCAGACCCAGGAGTCCTCTGCTGTATGTGTGTTGGGGGCCTCATATCAGCTGCCATATGCTGCCTGGTTGGTGGTCCAGTGTTTGAGAGAGATCTCGGGGGTCCAGGTTAGTTGAGACTGCTGGTCTTCCTTCAGGGTTCCCCTCCTCAGCTTCTTCTAACTTTTCCCTAATTCAACCACAGGGACCAGCGGCTTCTGTCCATTGGTTGGGTGCTATATGAAAGCAGATCTTGGAATCTGGAAGCAGTTGAGAGTATGAATTTCCTTCTACAGCCCAGTGAGTGCAGAGACTTGGAGGCTGAAGCAGTAATGGGACCCTCTGCCCCTAGCCACTGGTGGAAGCTCTCTAAACAGGTCTGAAGCTCAGGGATCCTCCAACAACTGCCTAGCCAGGCTTTAAGAGAGTCTTCTTTCCTCTGATGAGCAGGAGTGGTGGCAACTGAACTCTGCTTCTCCTGAGGAGTGGAGGAGTGTCTAGGGTGGGGCTTCCTGCTGTAGCAGAGAGCTTGGCTTTCCTTCCTTCCTTTTCTTTATTGGCCCCTGTACAGTTCTGGCTCTGTAGCTCTAGAAGGTCCAAATTTATGGCAGTACCAGGGTGCCTGCCAGGCCTTGTTTGGTTGAATGTGGGTATGCAAATGTGAAAAAGTAGGATCAAACGGGAAAGAATTGTCAAACATGATGGGGGAGGGAAAGAACCCTGAGTTGTCCCAGAGTTGTTGAAAATTTACAAGCAGACTTCGTGAATTTTGTCTCTGCAGAGGTAGAGACACTTGCTAGAAAGTTCTGAACTGTTCTTGGTTGCTACAATGACTTTTCCAGGCTATCTGTTCCTTCCCTGCAGGGAGAGGGAGAGAAAGGAGTGGGAGAGGGAGAGGGAGAGGAGTGGGAGAGGGAGAGGAAGGGAGAGAGGGAGAGGAGTGGGAGAGGGAGAGGAATGAGGACAGGGAGAGGG
>NW_022196910.1:23660097-23667031 GCF_008632895.1 Mastomys coucha
CTGTATGGGGCACACACACACACACACACACACACACACACACACAGACACACACCCCAGCCCTTGAATGCACATTTGAGGTCTTCTTGTGTCTCATTGGCTGTTTTACTGTTTGCTGACGCAAATTTCATGGACAGCCTAGAATTAATGTGAGAAAGGCTTACTACATAAGAGAGTTACAAGAGCATTAAAACACAAATGGGATCCAAACTCCCATTTTATTTTAAGTGTATCCACAGAGAAATATAAATAAAGTACATACTGGAATTCGAAGAATGGAAATGTTTCTTTAAAATAAAATACATGTGCCTAAGTGTTTTGCCTGCATGTTTGTGCAACACATGCATGTATGGTTTTGAAAAGAAATCATCAGGTCCTATGCAAATGGAATTAAAAGATGGTTTTGAGCTGCCGTGTAAGCCCTCTTGAAGAGGAGTTAGTGCTCTTAACCATGAGCCATCTCTCCACCCCTGGAAGTATTTCTTATCTGAAGGGATAGTCACAGGTTTTTTGATGTTATTTGAGTCAGAAAGACTAATTTTACCATCAATTGTATTTAAAACTTTTTATTCCTTCTATATGTATCAACTGAGAACTTTATGTAAAGAAATTTATAGTACTTGGGAAGCTGAGGCAGAAGTATCATAATTTAAGGCCAATCTGGACTACATAGTGAGATCTGCCTCAAAAAGGAACAAACAAAAATCCTTAAACCAAAAACCAAACCAAAACAATGAAACAACTTTTACCAAATGATAGAGCTGATTTTTATCCTGAGTTTTACTGTATCCCAGGAAGACAGAACAAATAATTTTTTCTTCATTAATTTATGTATTCACTTTACAATTGAGTCACAGCCCCCTTCCTTCCAGCCCTCCCCCCAACACAGTCCCTTACCCCTCCCCTCTCTCCTCCCCATCTCTGAGAAGGTGGAGCCCCCCACCATACCAACCTACACTGGCACATCAAGTCATTGTAGGCACAACAAAGCACTATGGTCAGACAAAGTAGCCCAGGTAGGGAAACAGGATCCACTCAACCTCACATGTTTTGCTATAGCCCAGGTTACTAACTCACTCATGAAGACAACCATCATGGCTTAGTCAGCCCCTAACGATCCTAACTTTTAACCCCATCATACATTTCAACATACAGATTTCCAGCATATTATTTAGACCACAGCAATCTCTGTGTTTTTCTAAGTTTTTTTTTTTTTTTTTTTTTCAAAATTGAAACTGTATTTGGAGCATGCTTACCTTGTTGTGAGGTTGGTCTTTCATTAACTTGGCTTTTGCGGGTTTACTTGGTTCTTTAAAATGATATGGGTTGTGAATTTGCTTAATTCATGTTTCTGTAGGATAAACAGTGTTGTAGTTACCATTGCAGTCAGTTTCTTTGCTTCTAAAGTAGGCAAGACCTTCCTAGGCAGTTCTACATCAGGCAGTTCTGTATCTTTTCTAGTAATTTAGACTGTAACATGACTTAAGGATTTCCCATGCTTTTCTCTGCTTGATATTCTCTAATGTAGAATCATGTGCAGAGTTAGGGGTATTGTTTGGAAAGTTTGACTCAGAATCATGAGCTACTAGAAAAGCTTTCCTTACTTATCTATAAAATATTGTGTCATATACCCACACATTACTAGATGTTTGCTTCACTTCTGACAGCTCTTTGCTACTAGATGAAGATTTTTTTGGAAGCTGAAGATTTTGTGTTTGGAAGCTGTAGCTATTAGTTTATTTTTTATTTTTTATGATAACTGCCAATCTACACAGCAGTCAGAGAGTTTCCATAGAATCTTGATCATTTCTCTGGGAGTAGAATAATATTTCAGTGGGAATAATTTGCTGTAGTAAAGTATAAACATGTTCAAAGAGGTAGAGATAAAGGAAGAATTTTAAAGGCAAAAGTACTAGGAAGATTACATAAGATATTTTGAAATAAGAATTATTGGCTACAAAGATTAATAACAAATGTAATTTCAGTGCAAGTTGCTGGGCAGATGTTCATGCAGAAGTAGCCTTTTTGTTTGTATGCATAAAGTTGTGCTGATCTTTGTGTAAAGCAATAGTTCTTGAAACCTTTTGTGATTGTTACCACTAGTGTGAGATTTTTTTAAAATAATCTCACAGCTTTATTTTTTCTTAGGGTTCATATAAATTATTCCATTTTGATTCTGGTGACTTTCTCATAGCAGTGCTAGTATGATTCTGACATGCAGATTATGTATGTTTATTTTGCAGTTCTTGGACCTTAAACATGCCTAGGCAAGCACTCTACTGTTAAAATATTAAGGCCTAGATGACATGTTAAGGCCTAGGTAAAATGTTGAGGCCTAGATAACTGTTACCTGGCTACCTGCCATTTTGTGCTGTTACTAATATTATAAGGAAACTTTCTTACATGTTGTGTCTGCTATTACTAAGAAACTTTCTAATGCCAAGATTGACTAAATATTCTGTTATGTTCTTGTGCCCTTGGAAATCAGTCATGAGAGATGTCAATAGAACTGTGCAATAGTCTTGGATCCAAACCAGCTACCGAACAGCACTTCCTGTGCCTGTATATAAGCTTTTACAGTATTTGCCTTTATAAGCTGCCACTGGGATAGACCCCAACATAAGAGAGAGCTGCATCAATATAAGAAACTATTTCAAGTAAGACTTCCATTTTGAGTAGGGGTCGAGTAAAGTTTTAAGTTTCCAAGACCTCCCTGGGAGATGACATCCTACTTGGCAGAAAGAGACATGTATATAGGTAATTGACATCCTGTTTGGCAAGTTAAGACATGAGTGTTAGACAAGTGTCTTCCTGGATGACAAGACAAGACATGAATGTTAGACAAGGCAGGTCTCCTGCCATAGTTGAGTACCCCAACCAGTGGGATTAGGATAAGTATACAACAAAAACATGTTCCTAAGGAAATCCCCTGTCTCTAAATTCTGATTGGTGGAATAACTTGGCACAAATGTTTGTGTATTTTAGGTTTAAAACCCCTATAGGATCTTAACTCAATGTTATGGTTCAGCTCCCAAGCCTGAATCGTGGCCTTGATTGATCAGTCCTGGGGCATGTACTCAATAAACTATCTCTGTCTGACTGAGATCATTGTTCATGTGGGTTGTGAGGTGACTGCTGAACGCCAACTCTATAATTGATTGATATCTTCAGCCCAGATTATCTAAATTTCATTAAGTAAACAACTAGCTGAAATAGATTAACATTTTGTTTCAAAGAAAACGTCTGATGTAACCTTTCAGGACAGTAGTTCCTTTTAGATGTTATGTACAGTAGATAATGATAACAGCCCTGATTCTTCTTCACTACCAACGTGCTCATTTTTGTTTTGTTTGTTTTTGTTTTTCAAATTTGTGTTTAACGTAAAGCAGTTTTGTAGGGACTAATGCTGCATTATCTTAGTTTTTAGTTAATACTAGCTGATTGTATATTAACAATCTAGGATATTCTATATATTATACTTGTTATTAGTTTAAATATCATAAGTGTTTTTGTTTCCTAATTGCAGTTATTGATGTTATTTATAAGAAACGTGTGGTTGAGTCCTTCTTAGCTTATAACACAGACTATTAAAGCCTTTGGGATTTCCAGTAATAGGAGTGAAAATAGCTTGATTCTTGTTTGTAGTAAGCCCTTTTCATCTTCACCTTTAATTTTTCTCAATGAGATCTATTTATCTCCTCCTACCTCTCTCTCTCCCTCTCCCTCCTCTGGTACTGGGAATTGAACCTAAGGCCTTGAACATGCCAGACAAGTATTCTACTACTGGCATACATCTTCAAACTCTGTCCTCCTTTTTAAAAATTTTATTTTTATTTATTTATTTATTTATTTATTTATTTATTTATTTATTTATTATTTATTTGAGACAGGGTTTCTCTCTATAGCCCTGGCTGTCCTGGAACTCACTCTAGACCTCAAACTCAGGCCTCAAACTCAGAAATCCGCCTGCCTCTGCCTCCCAAGTGCTGGGATTAAAGGCATGCACCACCACTGCCCAGCTAAAATTTTTATTTTAAGATAAGATCTCGCCTGACAACTCAAGTTGGCCTTGAATTTGCTCTGTTGGTAAAGCAGGCCTTGAACTTGGTGTAGTCCTGCCTTAATATCAGGCCCAGCATGAGGTGATAACTGATGCTTCTCTAATTGTTTCAGATTAGGGACTAGATGTATTCCTGGAATGAGTCTGTCTGCTGGCATGGCAGGCTGGGTGGTAAAGTGAAAGGCATTGAAAGGAGGAGAACTTTCATGGGAAAGCTGCTCAGTGAGGAGATGGAGCTCTTGTTCCTAAGTCAGCTACAGAACTACCTGAGGAGCTGATTTAGGTGCTGCGCATGGCCACTTAATTGCTTTTCCCTAGCAGCTGGGCCAGAGGAGGCATGTTTGATTCATATTACCTAGTCATGAGATAAGTTTCAGTCTTACAGATTTTTGGAACAAAGATCATTTCCCCAGGCTATTCCTGTCATTTGTTAGTATGCTCACTGTACAGTTACATATTATACAAGGAGTAGGCTAGAGTGGGTAGCTGCCCTGAGGCTCTTTTGATGACTGCCAAATTAACAAAAACACCCATAATTCTCTGTGCCAATTGCTAGAAAAGCTAACCAAAGACTCGTTTGCAACTTTGAGCTACACCTTCCAGCCTCAAGATGAAGAGGAGCTAGAGGTTGAGTTAATCACCAATGGCAGTGATTTAATCAGTCATGCTTAAATAATGGAAGTTTAAGGAGGCATATTCCATATTCCCCTGGGACAAGCATGCCTCTGCTCATGATTCATCCAGATCTTCCCTTAAACCCCTCTTCATGTGGCTGTTCATTTGTATCTTTTGTACTAAAATTAAACCAAATGTTTCTCTGGGTTCTTTGAGCTCTTATAACAAGTTACTGAATCAGAGACTGGGTTGTGGGAACCCTATAGACTTATGGTCAATGGACAGAAGTTTGGATAACTTTGGGATTTGTTCCTTGGAGATGGCATCAGAAAGGGATGGGAAATCTTATGAAACAGATCCTTTAATCTGTGCAGTTTGCAGAATGCCTGAGCAGTGCCAGATTTTAATAAGCTGTAGGACGTGGCATTGGCACCCAGAGAGAATTGAAGCTTGGTTATAAAAAGCCTACCCATTTGGCTATGATCAATAGTGAATAGGAAAATAGTTTTATTTTTTCTTAGTCTATTTGGTATTAATGGTAGATGTTTGTCAACTATAATTATCTGAATCTTTTTATCAGGCTCATTTTGGAAGAAATTATCTTAAGGCTTTCAAAAGTATTACAACAGTACTAGTAACATGTTGGAAACAGATAGGAACATGTTGGAAACAGTAAATGGTTTATAAAAGCATATTAACCCACTCTTTGTATAAAATGGAAGAAAGAAAATGACACCTTAACATGAAGGTCATCATCTTACTTGATTACCTTTTAATTTCTTTGTGTTTACATCTTTATATCATTGAAGCTATGACATATAAACTTGGTACTTCTGCCTTTTGTAAATTCAGAATTATATTATCCATTCTTGTTTTTTATATAATCTTTATATTAGCTTTTTAAATCTATGTTTTGAATATGACAAAGAATAAAAAACATAAAAGTTTTCATTTTTATAGATAATTCACTGTATGGAATGTTCTTTCTCCGGCTCCTAGAAAAAAGTTTTAATCAAACTTCAAGCACAAACATTGAGTGAACTTACAGTGTTTTCAAAAGTTTCTGTTTATGGCAAAAAACAGTAGCATTGTCCACTTTATCGGTTCCCAATGGATCTTCTCTATCTACCATCTTTTTTGTGAGACATTTTTGGTCTCCAGTGAAGAATGTGATTGCAGTGTTATCTGGTTTTGGTCACAGAACTCTGTATAATTGCTGGTTTTATTTTTATGTTTATTTTTGATGATCTAAATTCTTGTTTTCAAAACAGTTTTTCCTTTTCAGTATTTCAAAGTCTTTGCGTTGTTGAGCTGTGTTTGGAACAGAGTTGTCTTCTTTTTACGCCTAAGTGCTGTTTGGACCAGAGTTCTGAACATGCTTCTTTCCATGGCACCTCTGCTGGCTTTAACTTGCTTTATTCCTTTCCTCAGCCTCCCAAAGTGCTAGTATAACAGGCATGTGTGCATCACCAAACCTGGTTTTTGAGTATATCATTGTGAGAAAGATTCTTAAATTATTTTTTGGATGAGTTACATTGACAAAACATAAAATAGAAAGTTAAAAGCTTGAAAATTATACTTCAAATGTAAATATTTCATGGGTAGTCAGTGAATATAGTAAAGACATACTCTGAATAAGTTTAGAAAGTTTTGGAAAGTTAGGTTTTGAAAATTTTAAAAGACTATGGAGATCAAGACCTATTCCTTCATAGTACCAGGAAATCAGAGATCCCAAGATGAAGTCTCACTGGGTGAGAATAAGACCACTACCACAATTCTTGAGCCAAATTTAAAGCAAGCTTTATTGAATACTGTTCAGGATGATGGACACCAGCCAGGTCCATACCCAGGATTCACAGAATGGCTAGAAGTTTTCTTAGTCTGGTGCTTATAAAGCAAACCCCACAAGGCCTTTCCTGCCTTTGTCCAATCAGGGGCAAGCATGCATCCTGATGTACTTCTTGTCTTCATATCTCCAGACTATGTGTGATCAGGCACATTCTGAACAGTTGTGGCAACCAACCTTGTCTACAGAAGTGAAAACATGTGGCTTGTTATCTTATATGATCAGTATCCCCTAGCATTCCAGGGGGTTGTCTGCTCTTGGGCTAGTGGAGTTTCCAGGTTAGAGACATTTTTATTTTTTTTTTTGTTGTTGTTTTGTTTTTTTAAGATTTATTTATTTTATGTGTTTGAGTACACTGTGGGTGTACAGATGGCCATGAGCCATCATGTGTGTGGCTTCTCTCCGGGTCCCCC
>NW_022196910.1:23667190-23696901 GCF_008632895.1 Mastomys coucha
GGATCCAAACTCAGGACCTTCGGAAGAGCAGTCAGTGCTCTTACCCACTGAGCCATCTCGCCAGCCCTGACATTTTTGTTTTATAGATCTCTTAAACACAGTAATTTAGATGTAAAGCACAACTTTAGCCCTCACACAAGAAGATCAATCTGAGGATTCTACTTCTGAAAAATATCTCTTTTTATGAGTCCAGAATAGAAGAAATCTTAGATCAATATACCATTGTTTTCATGATCATTAAGGGATATGTCATTGGGTAGTGCTTCACTTTTGACACCCCCCCCCCCAAATTTCCTGTTTCTGTAAAGCTGTTTGATATTAGTGTAGTAGATAAAAACAAAAATCCCAAACCCAAAACAAAACCCTTAGTAACAAAGATTAGGAATCACAAATCTCTTTCCCAATATTTGTTACTGAAGACTTGAACCTATTATCAAGTATTCAAGATATAGAGGGTAAATTTTATCAATGGGAAAACAATCCTCTGAAGAGAAGTTTGGGATCATCATTAGAACCATTTGGGATCCAGAAGGTTCTCAGCTGCCCTTCAGGGATTTTTTTTTTTTTTGGTTTTTCGAGACAGGGTTTCTCTGTATAGCCCTGGCTGTCCTGGAACTCACTCTGTAGACCAGGCTGGCCTCAAACTCAGAAATCCTCCTGCCTCTGCCTCTCAAGTGCTGGGATTAAAGGCATGTTCCACTACTGCCTTGCAAAGCTTTGCAGTACTTTTTTTTTTTTTACATTTTTTTTTTTTAGATTTATTTATTTTATATATATGAATACACTGTAGCTATACAGGTGGTTGTGAGCCACCATGTGGTTGCTGGGATTTGAACTCAGGACCTTCAGAAGAGCAGTCAGTGCTTTTAACCGCTGAACCACCTCTCCAGCTCGTCATTTCCATTTGGAAAATCACCTGTCATATGGCTGAGGTTTCAGAAGAACCTGCTGTGTCTCAGTCCAGACAAAAAACCACAGATATCTCAGAAAGACAAGAAGAAGGAGACAAGCAAGAAGAGAATGAGTGTAGACCTACAGCCAGCCTCTCCCCACTACTCCTGTGCTGCCTTAACTGTGTCTGCAGAATGAAGACTATAGATTCAAAATCTGACCCCACTCTCTACTCAGGAAGATGATCCCAACTTTTGTCCAAGGACAGAGTACAGAGCATCACGATGAAGTGTCATAGTGATACATCAGAAATATCAGATCGCGTCCTGTGGGCTTTCAAGAGTCCTAGGCTCTCTCTCCTCTTTGAAGTGACATCATTGTCATCAGCACCACTCTATTTTGGTCATTCCCTAAAACTATATTTAGCTGACTTTCTCAGGGTAATTTCCCAGTAGAAAGGGTAGCCTTCACACTGAGGGCAAAGTTTTAAGACCTAGCCTGCTTGAGCCCTGTGGGCAGAAAGAAACTGAAGATTTCAAATGGAGTAGAAAAGGTGTCCTTTCTGTTTAATTTTATAGGTTTTTTCAGTATGTTATTGTTTCTACTAGCTGAGTTATTTTGTCAAAGAGATAGCTATTTTTATTCTGAGAAATAAGCCTAAGGAGAAAGTGAAAGCACAGTGGCTTGGAGCTGTTAACTGCCCTATCTTGCAGTGGAATCAGCTCCCTACCTGCCTTCTGTATATCTTATTTGCTGTTTGCCTGGCTTATTGGGAGATGGAAGGAATACACATAGTCATCATTTTGGATAGTGTGTCTTTGGTACTAATAACTAAATGGATACACCTTATATATAGCTCCTCTCATTCTCTTTTATCTTTGGCCAGAGATTAATTTTTAAATATTTCATCTTTAACATTTTTTTTTTCTTCAAAATTCTGTTTTTCCTCAATCGGTTGGATAGGTGTCAGGGGACAGTAGCAACTCTTCTTGTATGGCCCACTCCTATTCCCTCCATTGGAAAGAATGCTGGCTTCATCCTCTATGCCACCAATAGGATGCTCTTCTGAACTGGGCTTGGTATCTTCCAGCTCTCTGTGTTAAAACAATAATTATACACAAGATGATGTTTCTTCCTTGTCATCTCTTAGCCAGACTGTCACAGAACCTGAAATACTTTCTGAGGATACTAACAAAGATAAGTACAGGGCGAATATCTCTTTTTGGAAATGCTTGGGACTGAAAATGTTTCAGGTTTCAGATTTGCCTGTATGTAAATAAAGTATCTTGGAGAGAAGAACAAAGCCTAAGCATGGAATTAATTTATAGTTAATTTATATACACAGTATACTTTTAAACTGAGGGCAGTTTTGTATATTATTTTAAACAATTTTGTGTGTGGAATGGTTCTTGTGAAATTTTATACTTTTTCCTTGCTATTTTTTTAAATTTCTCTTTAAATAGAATCTCATATAGCCTAAGCGCCCTACTGCCTCAGCCTTCCCATTGCTGGAATTATAAGCTTGTACCACTAAGCTTGGTGAATTTCATACTTGTAGCATGTTAGTACTCAAAAAGTATAAGATTTTAGAACATAGCAGATTTTAACACTTGGGATGTTCATCTTGTATTTTTTTTAAAATCCAAGCTATTCACTTCCCTCATTGTTTTATTTTATGTATACTTATTTTATATATACTTCTATATACTTTTATCATATCTACTTATTTAATATGTATGAATGTCTACATGTATATATGTGGACTGCATGTGTGCTTAATGCCTATGGAGTTACACATGGCTGAGAACTACCATGTAGGTGCTGGGAACTGAACCCGCGTTTTCTGGGCAAGTAGCAAGTGCTCTTATCTGCTGAGCTATCTCTCTAGCTCTCCTTTCCCACTGTTATCCTGGTATATTTGGTTAATCTCTCCCCAGCATAGAGAAGAAAAATTTAATGTTATGTACCACTTTGAGTGACTGTGTTTAAGAAGAGTGTGGGAATTTCCTTGTGACTTTAATTACCTGTTGTCATTTCCTGCTTGTCCCAATTTATATAAGAGCAAAAACTATAAATAAATGTGTGAAGAATAAAAATAAGGAGATAAAAAGGAATGTGGACTATCTGATTAGTTTTATTTTAAGTGTAAATATTCTTAAATATAAAAGTAAGTATGAATAAAATTGTGAGAAATAATAGCTAAAACAAAAATTGATGAAAGCTAAAACCTAAAACCCTATAATTGTGTCTTGCTATAGTAATCATTATTTACATTTTGAAATATTTTTTTTCAATGTTCTTATATAGGTCTTATATAATTGTAATGCATAAGCATATTTATAAAGTAAGAATATATATGTGTACACATATATACACACATGCACACACATGGAGGGGGAATCTGAAAATGTAACCGAGATGATCTTAAATTGTAGTAATCCTGCCTCAGCCTCTTGTGTGCTGTGATTTCAGGTATGTGCCACTATACCTGCTATCTTATACTATGTCTTTCAATTTTCAGATTGATAGGAGTTCACTTCTGATTTGGTATTTAGATCAACTATATACTGATCATGTACAATATATAAGAAAGGAAATAAAAAGGAATATGGACTATTTGGTTTGTCTTATTTTAAGTATAATATTTTTAAATATAAAAGTATTTTTGTGTTTTGAAACAAATGTGTAGTTTATTATTTTCAATCTTGGGTAATTATACATTTCCATAGAGGTTTCTAAGAAAGAAGCAGTATTGATCAGTGATTCAGAACCTCATGATTTCAGTTAAAACCTTTTCCTCTATTTATTAGTCATTTGGATTTGGTAGGTTTTTTAACCTCTGTGCCTTCTTTCAGGCTAGGGTAAAGTGGGAACATGTAATGTGTGTACATAAATGTATTTATATGTATTCATATGTATATATACATATACATATGTGTATATATATATATATATATATATACACACACACACACATAGCAGGACAATTATCAAGTAGATCTTATGCTTCAAATCTCATTTTAAAGTGTTTTACTAGATTTCAAGTCCATTTATATGTAGGATTAATAGATAACAACATTAGAGGATAAATGCTGCTGGAATTATGAAATGTGTGCTTGGTGGTACCATAGCACGTGTCAAAGGCAGACTGACAACCATTGGCCTGAATGGTAGATGAATGGAGTGGAATGGTAGATGATGTGGGCCGGATTTTCCTCCACTCCTGTACTTTCCAGTTCATGCAGGAAACAGAGCAGTGTAAGAGGAATCAGAAGATCAGCATTTTAGTTCTGCGTCTGTTTTGGTTTCTATGTGTCTTTATTTCCTTGGGTTTGTTGTTGTTGTTATTTTGGTAGTGGCTGTTAACATTATATCATAAACAAGTCACTTAGCTGCTTTAAATGTTTTCTCTATAGCGACAAAATGTTTTACCTGTCTCAGAGTTATCATTGTATTTAAATATGTTTCATGAAAGTGGATTAAAGGGTATAAAGTATTATATTTAAAAGCTTTATTAAAAAGAATAAAAATTGAAAATGCTTACTATGATCCTGATATGTACAGAATGAACATCAGTGTTCCATAAGGGTCACTGTTGGTACTACTGGCTATTATGAAGACACTTTTCTTGTGTGACATTGTTTATGTTGTTGTACAACTTATGAGTATATCAGAACATTGTATTAATATAACATATTAACTTTGATTTTTCTTCCCTCTCTGTTTTAGACTCCTGGGAGAGCTGGCTCTCAAGGTTCTGACTTAGATTCATCAGCAACTTCTGTTAATACGGTGGATATCAATAATGAAAGTTCTTCAGAGGTATGAAAATTTAATAGAGAATAAAATTCACTGTTGTTTAATGGAAATTAGCAAATATAGTAATGTTTGGAAACAAATTATGTTCATAGGGAAAATTCTCATAAATTGGATTATTACAATTTGATTTTTGAGTTAACTTTATAAAAGCATACCAGTATTTGGTTGTAAGATTGAAAAACTATATATTAAGACTGAAAATTAATACTACCAGTTTTTCTTTTATGTCATCATCTCAATTTAATGAAGAATATTTTAATCTTTTGTGTATGTATGTAATGTTATAAACTTTTAATTAAGTATTATGTGTCACATTTTTCTGGTATTTTCTGATTTTACTTATGATTTGTTAAATAGTAGACATGTAAATAAGCTTAAATTTTCAATTTACAAAGCCTTTTAAGCTGTATTCTTTTATTTTTAAGAAGTATTTGTTCATTATAAAAAAAAAAAGAAGACATAAAGAAAACCTATGTCTATGCCACTCAGTGGTAAAACCCTTAAATGTTAGGATAACCTTCCAAGCCCAGGAACAAAGCTAGGTGCCTGCTGTCCACAGTTCTACTAACTGCCACAGCAGTGCACAGCAGTGCCTTGCTGTCAGCTCCCTTCCTGCTCCCTACCCCTCCCCCCATGAATGGATCTTGCCATTGCAGAATACTTTTTCTACATGCATTGACATGTTGATATGACTTTTCTCCTGTGTTCTGCGATAAATTACATGCACTTAAATAATATTGTTATACCTTTGTATTCTCAGGGCAAATTCACTTGTTAATGATGTGTTGTTACCACTATTTTAATATATTGTTAGACTTTACTCGTTAATTTTTTTGAGGATGCTTGCCTATGTTCATGATACTGATTCACTTTTGTTGGAGATAAATCTGACTCTCTGCCCCTGGCTGGCCTTGTGTTTGTTATGTAAGCAGTCAAAAACAAAACATTCTCAAAATGTACCAGGATAGATATGGGTGTTGCTGAGAAAAATCAGCAGGAAAGAGGGAGTAGCACATCTTCTCTGTAGCTGTAGTTTTAGGTATTTGTGGTAGTTTGAGTATGTTTGGCCCGTGGGAGGTGGCACTGGTAGGAGCTGTGGCCTTGTGGTAGGTAGGTGTGGCTTTGCTGGAGAAAGTGTGGTGGGCTTTGAGGTCCTATGCTTAAGCTTTGCCCTATGTGGAAGAGTTTCTTCCTAGTTCCTTTGGATCAAGATCTAGAATTCTCAGCTTCTTTTCCAGCCCCATGTCTGCCTGGACACTGCTTACTTCCCACCATGATGATAATGGACTAAACTTCTGAAACTGTAAGCCAGCCCTAACTAAATGTTGGTTTTTATAAAAGTTGCCTTGGTCATGGTGTCTCTTCACAACAATGAAACCCTAACTAAGATAGTACTTATCACCAAAGATTTTTTTTCCAGTGGAAAGGATGATGGTGGCCTATCTTAGAACTGAAGAAGGTGAAGAAATGAGCCAAGGCAATTTCTGAGGCAAGTGATGTAGAACACTGGAAATCTTTGAGCTAAGTGCTTGTCTGGCATGGTGAAAACAAGCTAGGAGGCTAGTGCAGCTCTAGAATATTGAGTGTTTACAGATTGGCTCAACGAGGTAATCAGACCCACCTCCTTCAGGCCTCTGAGATGGTATACACTCAGTGCTTAACTCTCTGTGAGGTAGAGAAGCCCATGGAAAACCTTGAGCAGGGAAATGTTAGGATAACATGCCTACCATTGAATACTCTGTAGCTGCTGTGTTGAAAATATACTAAGTGGGGTAAGAGTGGGTGCATAGAGGCCATTGGCTGCAGCATGATGGTAGCTGGCATCAGGGGCTGAGACTGAGTAGAGGGGTGTTCTGAATGTAGGTCTAGTAGAATTTTCTGGTTTTGTGAAGTGTAATATAATTTTCTTGGTAAGACTGTAAGCTTCTCGAGAAAGGGGAGTTTACCTTTTCCATATTGTTTTCAGCACCACATCCAATTGCTAGAGCAGAGTAATCATATAGTAAATCTGTTTTAATGAATGATTTGGTGACTGGGTGTGGACATTACCATAACAGTCAAGGCTAGAGTAAAACATACTCTAAGCCTTTAGTGGCCAAAAGAAAGCAGAAGTAACAAGAGTCACCTTTTAAAGAAGTGCTGTTCTGTAGTTCTTATACTTGGGATGTGACTATCTGAAAGACAACTCTTTGACCAGTTAAAGGTGAATTTGTCTTCCTTGTTTTTGCTCCCTGGAAAATTTCCTTGTAAGGGACATAAAGGAATAATGGAGTATGGAGAGATAGCTCAGCTGGTAAAGTACTTATAAGGATGATGATCTGAGTTCCATTACCAGAGGGTTAAGTGAAAGGGTTGTGATGTGTGCTTATAATTCCAACATTAGAGAGGTAGAGAGAGATCCCTGGAATATGCTGGACAGACAGCATTTTCTGAGTCTGCATGGTGCCTTCCAGGTTAGTGAGAGACCTTGTCTCAAACAAAACAAAACCCAAAAAGATAGGCAGAGCCTAAGAAATGACATCTAAGGTTCTCTTCTGACTTCCACATGCGCTTACATATATATGTATGTGGACCACCCACACTTGTACCACACATGCACCCTCTGACATTACATTCGTGCCCTCCTCTTTTTGTCTCTCTCTCTCTCTCTCTCTCTCTCTCTCTCTCTCACACACACACACACACACACACACACACACACACACGGGAAGAGAGAGAGAGTCACACACAGAATAAGTGGTGATACTAGAAAGGCTCACTGAATGACTCCTTTTACTGGGTAATTTGTGTGTTTTACATGTTGTGTTAGACAGCTTTTCACAACTTGATATTAACAAAGGAGGCATGTCTTAGTGTTATATTGCCTTTAATTGGGGCTTCCTTATAGTTTCAGCTTTTTAGTTCATTATCCTCATTGCCGGGAGCATGATGGTATACAGGCAGACATGGTAGCTGAGCATTCTATATCCAGATCCACAGGCAGCAATAAGATAGAAACACTGGCCTGGCTTTGGCCCTTGAAAACCCAAAGCCCACTCCTACTGACCTACTTCCTTCAACAAGACCACATCTACTCTAACAATGCCACACCTCCTAATTTCTCTCAAGTACTGCTATTCCCTGATGACCAAATATATGAGCCTATGGGAGCCATTCTTGTTCAAACCACCACAGGAAGAAGGATTCATTTTGGCTTATGTTTTAGTGGTCTCAGTCCATGATTGCTTAGCTCCTTTATTGGGGCTTGTATGAGATATAACATTGTGTCATGGAGGACATTACTCAGGAAAGCTGATTACTTCATGGCATTTAGAATAAGAGACAGAGACAGAGAAACAGGAAGGTACCAAGGACAAGACATACCCCCTCAGTCTTGCCCGCAGTAACTATGACTTAGATCAGGTCTCAGGGATCCAAGTCTACATTTATTTTTACAAAAACCTAAGTTCTAAACCTTTATTCCTACTGTTGTGTTTTATTTACTTTGTCCATCATATTCTCAGCTCCTTTATGATCTTATCCTTTCATTGTTCTTATCTGACATGATTTCAAGCCACAAATCAGTTTAATAACCTACATTTTAAAATGTAGACATTTTTAGACAGGTTTTTTTGTCTTAGTTACTTTCCTATTGTTGTGAAGAAGTATCATGATCAAGGCAACTCTTAGAAGTTTCAGAGTTACAGTCCAGTATCATCATGGCAGTGGCCATGGCAGCATGCAGGCAGGCAGGCACTGGAACAGTAGCTGAGAGCTGCAATCTGATATGTAGGCAAAGACACATATCAGGTGATGGGCCTGGCATGGGCTTTTGAAATCTCCCAGCTCACCACTAATGTCAGGTACACTTCCTTCAACAAGGCCACACCTCTTAATCATTCTAATCCTTCTCAAGTAGTGTCATTCCCTGATGGCCAGGCATTCAAACCTATGAGCCTATGGTAGCCAGAGGATCAGAAAGAAGCATCATGTATTGGGGATTGCAGATATGGGAAGAGTGATCTTTACTGAGTGGAACATAGTAAAAACTAAAAATTGATTTTATTAACACAGTTTGTTTGTTGAGAATATAATATCACATAAAGGTTATCTGTCTTACCTGTCAGAAATTTTTTATTCTAAAACCTAACTTCCCAGTACAGGGTACTAGATAACTATGAACAAAGTACCATAAATAAAAAATAATTTAAAAGGTATAAAAAGAGTATTTGAGCCAAAGCAGGCTGGCTACCATGCAAACAAGTAAACCAAAGAAAATATATTATGTAGTTCTGCTTAAGATATACCTGTTGGAGATTGGTTCTAATGCTTTGATTCAATTGGGAATCTGCTTGTCCAAACACTAAAGGTCCTTGTCCCCAGTTGGTTTTTGATTGATCATTAAAGATGCCATTGGCTGCACACAAGGCAAGACCCTTAGAGTTGCATTGGCAAGGATGCAGAGAGGAATGGGAATGGAAGAGACTTACCATTCTTGGGGCAATTGACTTGGGCTAGAAAGATGGGATGCTGGAGTGGCAGGAAATAAAGCCAACCAGCCATGTGAGACTTTGGGTCAGTGGTGACTGGCCACTTTCCAGATTGGGCCTGGGATAGCTGGGGAGGTTTAGGAGTGCCTAGCATTTGAGGTAGCCAAGACATCTTAAAAATAAGCTAATGTATATGTGTCTTTAATTTGCGGATCCAAAGAGTTCTCCTGGGGATGTGTATGTCTGTGATCTGCTGGGAACCGGTATAGCAAAAACTCACTGCTACATATACCTTTCACCATTTTCAGATATACCATGACATTTCCCTGACCCATACCAAAAAGAGATTGGTTAATTTCTTCCTATAAATGTTTGCATGCTCATGTTTTGTTTTATTAAAACAAACTAAAAACTAAAAGTTGTTATTTCACAGGGTTTCATCTGCCCATTGTGTATGAAAAACTGTGTAACTGCTATTGACTTGTCGGAACATTACCAGGAAGTGCACACTGAACAGGGGACAAGAGGACAGGAACTTCTTAGTGACTCCAGTGTGACTGTGGGTCCATTCTATTTTGTTTTGGCAGCTTGGTTATGGGTTGCTCAAAATAGCTTTGTTTTCCCTGTCTTGGTGTTGGTTCCCTTTTATGCTGGAAGGGAATATGGATTGCTTTAATTATGCATGCTTAAGGGAAGAATCAATAAAGAAAAAGGCTCTTGGGTAGTCTGCTTGGTTTCTCCAATTGTTTCCAGCTATCTTTTTGTGAATTTGTAAATAAATATAAATGCTTTAATATGTTTACATACATTTTGCCATGAAATTTGAAATATAAAGTGGTATTTCAATATTTGTAGGATTATCTATTATTTATGCCTTATTAATGAATTATTAAAGCATTCATGTGAAAACAATTCTTTTTAGTATATGTGCTGCCAAAGCAAGCACGTGAAAACGATTCTTGCATACAAGGGTTTTGTATCTTAACAGTGGTAGAACCTGAATCTAAGACTGTTTCCATCTTTGTTTTGCTCTCTAGATCTACTGGAGGTGATGAATGCACATCATCACCCATTGTGGACTGTGAATCCTGTTTCTAGAGTAGTGCTTCTCAACCTTCTCATTGTTGCCACTCTTTAACACAGTTAGTTCC
Source organism: Mastomys coucha (assembly GCF_008632895.1). Classification (NCBI taxonomy): domain Eukaryota; kingdom Metazoa; phylum Chordata; class Mammalia; order Rodentia; family Muridae; genus Mastomys; species Mastomys coucha. The sequence goes on from NW_022196910.1 coordinate 23,677,521, forward strand.
TCAGGATGTGACCCCACCATAAGATTATTTCATTGCTACTTCATAGCTATAATTCTGCTAACAATTATGAATCTTAATGTAAATATCTGTGTTTTCTGATTGTCTTAGGTGACCCCTGTGAAAGAGTCTTTTGACTCTCAAAGGGTTGTGACCCACAGTTGAGAACTGTTGCTCTACAGGGTGTGCTGGTGCATATCTAAGGCTGTGTGAGCAGAATATTAGGGGAAATGATTTTTACACTGGAAAAAAATTTCCCAATGATTTTGTAATGTATTTCTTTTTAAAATTTGCTTTTATTAAAGCAAAAAATTCTAACTTTTTTAGTTCCTTTAAAAATATCATAAAAGAATGAAACTTGGTGCTATAAGATGCTAAAAGTAGACTATTTTTTCTATGATGCAGTCATACATAAGAAAATAGCCCAGTAAACTCACTTGATGTGTTTATGATGTATAGAGCAGATGTTTAAGTTGTAAAGGAGAGAGAAGATGAAACAGGCACACCAGGAAGTCTCTGTGATAGATGTATCTGTGTAGTGGACAGATGGCTGATTCAGGTGGGGTAATCTAACAAGAATAGCTAGATTGTGCTGTAGTATGGCACTGGCTAAGCCAATTGAAGCAGGGCAAACAAAGATGGAGGCAAAAAGGTCTTAAAGTTGTGTTTAGTATGTTTTTAGTTGTCCAGTAGATGAGTCAGTTTTTCTTCTTTGTATTTAAATGAGAGTGACAGTCGTAGGCACTTGCCACATAAGAGTTTTGTGTACGACTAAAGGACCCTTGGTTCCATAAATACCTTAAGTCAGGGTAAGTCTTAGATGCACTGGACTCAAGAAAGGATTGTGGATAACAACCCTTGAGCAAAGAATTTATTGCTTTTAACCTTAAATAAACAAGTTTTTGAAATTTGTTGACAAATTTAGAAAGATATAGTTGTCTATTTTTAACACATTTTTGCTAATGAATATTTATCTGTCTAGCAACGTTGGTGCCTTGAGTGTATATTAGAAAAAAATAGTCACTTGTATTTAGATTTAATATCAAACTCTGTGAGCTAAGAGGTTCATTTGGTTCATTCACGGGTGATTAGTAGAAGCTAATTATATTTTAAAGTGGATATGTAGTTTTAATAACTTTTTATTACTTTATTTCTACCTATATCTACACTAATAATTTTTAGAAATGACTTTTGAAATATAAAACAAGGTAAAAAAGTCAGTTGCAGGTATTAAAGAATCTTGCTAGAATTAAGAGCGGAAGATACTAGTTGACTTGTGCCTATGCTGGTAAATCGTCATGCAGAGATTTAATGCGAGTTAAGAAAGTGGGCAAATATATTTACAAAGATTTGTTTTTCTTGCAGCTATGCCAAAATTTAAGTTTTATTTAAATATTCAAGATAAAATCACAGGGAAAATTGATGCATTTGAAGTATTACTTGTAAGGTTTTCTCTTAGGAATGGGCCAGTTTTTTTTTCTGAGGTACTAACCTGGAATGTAGAAGTTTTAGGTGCATGGTGGCATGTTTCAGGGTTGTCATTACTCTCCTGGTCCTCATAGTATGTAGCATCACAACTCGTAATTAAAGGCAACAGTCAAACATCTGTGGTTTACACATGTAATTGTAGCATTCAGGATGCTGACTGTGAGTTTAATGCCAGCCTGAGCTACAGTGTGAGAATTTGCCTCAGCAATAACACAAAGCAACAAAAAAACTTAAATAATGTAATTGGAATCTAAGTTTTCAAGGAACACTGTAATTTTCTTAGTAGCTAATGGTGGAAGTTATGATACAAATAGGAAATGATAGGCTAAATATTATTGTTATTCATGTGCTATTTTATACCACATGCATGTAAGCTAGTGTCATATAACAGTTATTGGACAGGTTATAAGCATGCTTACTTAAGCATAAAGTAGAACCAGTGTGAAATATGGTAGTAGGTAACAGGTAGTTTTAAAGAAAGCGTAATCCCAGCTACATTATCATAAAAGGTTCTTTTAGAGTTCAAAACTAAAAACCTAAATACATTTGGAGTCTAATTGCATTATTCATTTTCATTCTTATTCTGTCTTTCTCTGTCTCTGTGTGTGTCTGTGTATGATGCAAGGGATTGAGCCAAGTGTTCTGCACATGCTAGATGAGTGTTCTTCATCCATGCCATTTGGCTACTAATAGTGTTAATTCAGTGTCCAGAAAAAGTACACTCGTACTACTACTTTAAATTTTTATTCATTTCAGTAGTTTCATGGGATCACAGCCTTTATTCACCTGCTGAACCCTCCACCCTTCACTAGAATACACTAAAAAGTATTTACCCTGCTTCCTTGACGAGTATGCTTCTGTCCATAGCCCTTCCTACATCTTTGTTAGTGCATCTGCATTTCCTCAGAGGGCCTGTCTTTTATTTCTGTCAGGGAACACTCATTCACTTTTAAGAACCTGATCTCATATGAGCAATATTATTGTCTTTTTTTTTTTTTAACAAAATTTCAATTGTTAAATTTTACCAATGAAGACTCAGGATCCAGATGCTGGGATAAAAGCTGGTTAGCTCAGAGAGGCAGAGAAGGCACCCAGCTGACCTCCCTCCTCCCAGCCCACATCCCAGCAGCTATGCCCCTCTCTCACACAGGCTCAAAGAACCTCCTCCAAACTGAATGTCCTTCCCTTCTACTTCCTGTATGTCTCTCTATCCATCCTCCTGACTCCCTCTTACTTGCTCTGTTTTTTTCTTAATAAGCCTATGTTCACTCCTGTGAACTGGTTGCTTGTTCCTCCTCTTGACCTATGGTTGACTTTATTTAATCCTGTTTACAACATTAAAGCAGAAAGCTCTTGGATTAAAGGTGCATGCTAAGGCTGAGACACATCACAACTAGAAACAGTTATTCTAGTAAACAACACAGTCTCAGGGTTCATGGTGTGATCAAATATCCTGCAATACAATATTTACGTGAATATATTAATACATACTAGATGAAGCTTCAGTAAGATAGAGATGAGATATACATGTGATATTTATATATATTTTTTATTATGTGTGATGACTTGATATTGCTTCTGTTAATATAGGTCTTTCTATGAATCTACTTTATAGAATTATCTGGCAGTATTTGTCTATCAAGTGAGCTAAGGTTTTGCCATGTATTATATAAGATCTTTCTCTCTCTCTCTATATATATATATACACACATATATATATGCATATATATATAATTCTCTATATATTTATATATACACACACATATATATGAATGAGATGATGAAATCCTATACCGTATATTTATTTATTAAAGTATAATTAATATTGGCAATAAAGAAATTGGTTAAACAGTAGGCCATTAATAGCTTGCAAATAATAAAAGCTTCCAAAAACAAAATGAGTAAAATAATAATCTCTGAACATGTAAAAACTAAAAAGATTTTAAAAACTTCTATTCTTTTCCTTGGGTGTTAATGTAAAAACAACGTATCACCTAGTCAAGTATGATAGCACATACCTATTATCCCAGTACTTGAGAGGCAGACACAGGAAAATTGTGAGTTCAAACCCAGTTTAGGCTACTAAGTCCTTGTAATCTCTTTGTCTGCCTGCCTGCCTGCCTGCCTGCCTGCCTGCCTGCCTCCCTCCTTCCCTCCCTCCTTCCCTCCCTCCACTCCTCCCTCCCTCCCTCCTTCCCTCCCTCCTTCCCTCCCTCCTTCTCTCTCTTTCTCTCTCTCTCTCTCTTTCTCTTTCTCTGTACACACACACACACTCTCTCTCACACACACACATGTATGATGAAAGAACCACATTGCCCATATGGGAGAATAGACGTAAACATATCTAATCTATTGTTAGAGTCAAAGAAGTTGACAAGTTAGTGGTGTTGTTGCAGGACATAAAGCAGCTATGTAAAGGCACAGGGACACAGGAGTGCTACTATTGTTGAAGTATGTGGGATAGATTTAGAGGGGTTTGGACATCAGATTTGTATGGGTCATTAGCAGAATGGCCATGAAGAACTTGTGTGTCATGTGGATGATAAAGATTGGTAAAAAATATTGAAGAGTCTGTTTTAGGAAGACATTTCTGGCAGCTGTGTGAACATCCATTAGTTAGAAGAAAGTAGGTTAGATATAGGAACACTGTTTGGAATATTACTATGTTCATCAGTATAGTAGATATTAACTGAACAAGAGAAAGTGCAGGGAAGGTGGGAGGAAAACAGAAGGGAGGAATGCTTAAGTGTGCTGTCTTAATTATCAGTGAGGTAGAAGAGTCATTCATAATTCTTAAGTTTATAGTTCATGTTGAAGGGTGAAAGTTAATGAAACGAAGTTTGGGAAACAAGTCAAGGCTTGGATTTACTGTTTGTGAAATGCCTATGGGATGTAGGTAGGGATATATGTCCCTGCATGTATAGAACCAGAACTGCCTTGCATAATGTTGGTTTGCTATTTGGATTAGCATGTAAATGGTAGCTGAACCCACTTGCATTACTATATTCTAGGGAACAAATGTGGCAGAAGGGTGAAGGAGAGCATATTGGGACAGTTGCATGTCTACCTCACTGCTTGGGTGCCAGAGTGCTGCCGGCAAGTTACTCGGGAGACGGAACACAGTCTGTAATAGAAGTCCCAGCCTGTGAGATCTGGGATGGATGCTGTGGTTCTTGGTCTCCTGTGTATCCAAACACAACTGGAGACTGTAAGGAGTTGAGAGTGGTGTTCCTATGCACCATGTTGGAAGGGGATGGCTAAGCCTGGGACTGGGAGGAATCCAGTTTGGTTCCAAGTGAAGGAGATGGTTATTGCTTGTCCAAACTGCATTATTTTTATGGTGGATGTGAATGCATGTGTTTTATTCAGGGTAAGTCAGGGCTTAAATACCTTTTGCAGTCCTGGTATTTTTGTTATTCAAGATGAATTTGAGAATTGCTCTTTCTATCTCTGATAGATACAGTGAAACATAGAAAAGAAAGTGGGGAAGAGCCCCGAGCACATCAGCACAGAGGAAAATTTCCTGAACAGAACACCAGTGGCTCAGGCTCTAAGATCAACTATTGACAAAAAGGATCTCATAAAATTGCAAAGCTTTTGTAAGGCAAAGGATGCTGTCAATAGGACAAAACAGTAACCAACAGATTGGGAAAAGATCTTTACCAATCTTACATCCAATAGAGGGCTAATATCCAATATATACAATATATACAAAGAACTCAAGAAGTTAGACTCTAGAGAAACTAATAACCCTATTAAAAATGTTATGTTTTATTAGGCTTTTCATTAGCTTAGGGCTTTTATTATATTAGCCATAATAAACCAATTATTTGTTTGTCTATTTATTTTGAAGCAGGGTTTCATGTATCCAACATTGGTCTTAAACTTACTATGTAGTTGGGATGACTTTAAACTTCTGGTCCCTTTGCCTCTATTTCTGGATTGCTAAAATTATAGGTGTGCACCATCACTCAGCTAGATATTTTCTGATTACAACACTTCAGTAATAGAGCTTTGTGTGAGACACTTATGGTCTTGAATTTTTCCTTTGCTGACAACATTTTACCTTTTTAAAAATATTCCTATGAAATAGATTAGAACAATTGTTACTTTAATGGGGATACATACAGAGAGGAAGATTGTGATGGAAAATGTTTTCAACTAATCTAGAATAGCTAGGTGTCATGGCACTTTAATTCCAGTACTCAGAAGGCAGAGGCAAGTGGAGCTCTGTGAGTTCAGGGTCATCCTGATTTACATAGTGAGTTCTTAGACATCCAAGGCTACATAGTGAGACCCTGTCTCACAAAAGAAAGAAAAAAAACCACAAACTAATGTCTCATTCATTTCTTTAGTCATTAATTTGGTACAGCTTAAAAGATAGCTGTGTTTTCTTTATGTTTTGTATACTTTAAGAAGAATTGGTAGTGAAATAAATACTTTGCTTGATATTAGAATTGTGGCTTATTATTATAAATTATAGTTTATTTAATGTCATTATGGTATGAATATGAAATTTGGCCATATTTCAGAAATGCTGAGTGTTCTTCAAAATTAAATAGTTTTAAAACTTTTTTGTTCCCTTTTTTATAGGGTTTCATATGTCCCCAGTGTATGAAATCTCTTGGCTCTGCTGATGAGCTTTTCAAACACTATCAGGCAGTTCATGATGCTGGTAATGATTCAGGTCATGGTGGAGAGGCCACTCTTGCTTTGACACGGTACAGTATGCTAGTTTGAAATGGAATATCGTCATGGAATGCACATGTGATATAATTGCTATGTCAACATTAATTACTTTCTGAAAATTGTAATGTTTTCATACTACTTACTTTAAATGTACCCTCATTTAGCATGGTTTTCCTCCCTAGATTGTCTGCTTACCTTCTTGTGGGTCTGAGTCTTAGGTGAGACTCAGAATGGAGAAGGTTTACCATATCACATCCGAGGAACAGAAACAAACCAGTGTTATACAGCCAAGCGAATGAAGGGAGAGTGACCAGGCAGGGGCAGATTATGCACATTTTATAGTTCTGCTGGCAGCGCTAGATTTTATACTAACTGTGTTAGGAAGGCATTCATGATTATTGTTGTTAAATTAATAGAAAATACTGTTTCTTCTTGAGGCACTTGGTAGTTGTCTGATTACTTGCTTGAGAATTGTTTTTGTTTGTAAACCATGTGCTTTTAAGATTGAAATTATTTTTCTAAAGGCTTTTATACAGAAAGCATTCAGTGTTTTTAAGATAATTGAGAAAGCTATAGCATTAATAGTTACTGTTTATCACTTGCTAAGCTCGTAAATTAAAGACCTTTCCTCTCTCCTCATCTTCAGAGATGACATAACACTACTCAGACAAGAGGTCCAAGACCTACAGGCCTCACTTAAAGTAAGCGTAAACATACTAATGTTTGTTTATTTTCAGCGTTTCATATTAAAAACTGTTTTTAAATTTACTAATTAAAATCTTTCTTATCAGGAAGAAAAATGGTACTCAGAAGAATTAAAGAAAGAATTGGAAAAATATCAAGGGCTACAGCAACAAGTAACTGCACTTTAAATTCTTGAAGCATGTTTATTAGTTGTTTATTTTTATTGTTGAAACTTAAGCATTATACTCTTTTGTAAGGGGCTTGATATAAATATCTTCATAATTTATTTGTTGTGTAATAGTCTATTAAATAGTCTGTATAATTCTAATGAATTTGGAAACAAATATGGGAAGCAAAAATAAAGCTTCTTAAACATGTTTCATTAAGAACTTGCTATGTCAGGTGCGATAGTTTGTCTGTAATTCCAGCACTGGGAAGGCAGAAGCCAGAAAATATGAGTTCAAAGACAGATAGGCTACATAGCAAGACCTTGTCTCAAAAAGGGGTGAAGGGGCTGGAGACGTGGCTCAGTAATTACGTGTACTTTCTGCATTTGAAGAAGACCCAGGGCCAATCCCCTGCATCCACATCAGGCAGCTCATAGATGCCTGTAACTCTAGTTCCAGGGGATCTAATGCTCTCTTCTAGCCTCCTGTGCATGTGCTCGTGCACATACACAATTAAAAATCAGGCTACTATCTATCTGTCTGTCTGTCTGTCTGTCTGTCTGTCTATCTATCTATCTATCTATCTATCTATCTATCTATCTATCTATCATCTATCATCTATATACATTGCTTTAAAAGAGAATCAATTACCAGTTTTTAAAACATCAAGCTTATGTTATTTTATTTTTCTGACTATAGTATACTTAAATGGCTTAAAAAATTGAGGCTCAACACAAAATACAGACCTCTACTTCCACATCTCATCTCATTGAACAATCTTTAAGGGCAGTAACAATGGGATTGTTGTTTCTTGTAATAACAAGGCCTTCTGGAAAATGCCCTTCAAGACCCGGATTATAGGCATGTGCCAGTGTGTTATATTTCATAAATAAATTCTCTATAGTGTAAGTTATAACTTGTGTTTGCAGTAAATTTCTGTTTAGAAACAAATACATTTTAAATATTATTATTGCAGTCAATATGTCTAAATCCAGTGTGTTGTGAATTTTTTAAAAATCTGGTTTATTGGGAAATCCTTTATTCATTGACATGGACTTAACTCTTTAAAATACTAAAATATGGAAAAAAGTTACTAATTTTTTCCCAGTGCCTGGATGACTTTAACCCTAAAGGATATATGGTGGTGGTGGTGGTAGTTTTCTCCTCCTCATCCTCCTCTTTATTTTATTTTATTTTTTCATGAGACAAGGTCTCTCTATGTAGCCCTGACTGCCCTGGAACTTACTATGTAGACCAAGCTAACCTCAAACTCTCAGAGGTCTACCTGCTTCTGCCTCTGCTGAGATTAAAGGCATGCCTGGTGTTTTATGGGTTAAAGTATGTCTGTGTTTTTCATTTATTTATTGCACATACATGTACATGTATGATTATGTTTGTGCTTGTGTGTATGTGTGTGTATATATACGTGGGTACCTTCTTGCCTATAGAAGTCAGTCAACAGCTTGTGAGAGTAGATTTCTTTCCTTGGCCTGGGAGGTGAGTTCAGGTCTTAGTGACAAGTACATTTACCCACTGAGCCATCTTGCCAGCCCTTTATTTATCTTTTTGAGCCAATTGATGATTGTTAATTTAAAAAATTATCTTTAATTAATGAAAAAGTTTGAAGTGCTGTGGTTCGAACTCAGGGCCCTGTATACTAGGCAAGTACTTTACTACTGTCCTGTGTTCCAGTGTCTAACCAGGTACTGCTCCCACCTTTACACAGTACCCTTATTAATTGTCATCATGGACTGCACAGTCTAGGTGTTTTTATGCATATAGTAAGGATATGATCAGTGTAATGATCTCTTAGGTCACATATTTATTGCTACTTATTTCCTTTTTAAATTCTTAGTGCTTAAAGGAGAGAATACAGTGAACAAATTTCACAGAGAATACACTCAATAGATGAGTTACATAAACAACTTAGTAAATGCCACAGTTATTAAAGTTCATTAATAATTTCTCAACTGTAGTAGAATCAGTCTCTCATGCTAAGCAAAGTCTCATTAAAATTTAAGGTGTACCTTTATAAGTGGTTTCTTGAGAGTGATGCTTTCCAGAGAGAGCTGTATAACAAGGATCACTTACTGATAGAGTGATAGGTGGTGGTGGGCAAGATTTAATAGGTAAGGCTAAAGAAGTGTGACCCTGACACAGCTTGAGCTAATGGTCTTGGAGAGATAGACAAATGACTGCTGCATGCTGTGTCTAGGTCTCTCGGGACATTAGGCTTGTGTACTTGCAGTGTAGCAGTTAGCGCCAGGAGTCTGTACACAGGGTGAGGTAAGAGCTGGAGCCTGCACACGGAGTGAGATAAGAGCTGGAGCCTGTACACGGAGTGAGATAAGAGCTAGAGCCTGTACACGGAGTGAGATAAGAGCTGGAGCCTGTACACAGGGTGAGGTAAGAGCTGGAGCCTGTACACGGAGTGAGATAAGAGCTGGAGCCTGTACACGGAGTGAGATAAGAGCTGGAGCCTGTACACGGAGTGAGATAAGAGCTGGAGCCTGTACACGGAGTGAGATAAGAGCTGGTGTTGCACTCTGGAGATGGGGGAAGTACTATTAGTATATTATTGCTGAATCTATGGAATTCAAGTGGATGTCACCTGTTGCATGACACTATGAGGTTTATACAAACATTGGAAAGTTCTTGGACTGGCAAACTGCAGTGTAATTATGCTAGCCATCTAGTGATACCTTACAGGTCTGAAAGTAGGAGAACCATCGGTTTCTGATCTTTACCCAAATCCTGTTACTTAACTTGACAGCAATTGTATAGTGTTTTCTTCTCTTTTTACCACATTTATTTATGTGTTCTCTTTTAATTAAGGAGGCTAAATCTGATGGATTGGTGACTGACTCATTAGCAGGTAATTAAAAACAGATTTTTGTTTTCATTTTTCTTTTTTCTCATTCTTTTCAAAATTTAATATCTGATCAAGGAATTTTGTTTATGTTTATACATAATGTTTATAAAATGCTAAAAATATTGTTTGTGTGTTCTATTTAGATAGTTGCCTGTGTCACAATTTAGTCAGCTATCTAGTTAATTATATTCTAAAGTTGTGAATAAACCTCTGGAATGTTACCACAATATGATAGCTTAAAGAAGTTCAGTCTATATTAGGGAATGATCTGTCTGTACCTCTTGGAGTAAATGATGAGACTAGCGTCTGTAGCTGCTGTTAAATGGGTGGATGATCAGTGAGTAGTCTGGATTAGACTTAGATTAGAGGTTGTATTTTAAGGGATTTCTCTCAGAATGAAGCAATAGTTCATGACTGCACATTTTAATTAACGTGTTTTAATTGTTATTAGTTATTTCTAAATTCACTTTATAATGTTTCTGAACGAGATAATACATTTTAAAATGGGTACGATAGTATATGTCTGTAATACTAGCATGCAGGAGGCTGCAAAAGGAGAATCACAAGTTCAAATCTAACCTTAGCTGTTAAGTTCGATCTTAATTTTTTTAATCTTTTATTTATTTATTTTTTACATTCCAGATTTTATCTTAATTTTCAAAAAGCAAAATTAAACTTCTAAACAAATATTTATAGATATTTGGAGATTTTCTAATTATTTTTATTTATAATTCATGTTTATAAATTGTGACTTTTACCCTAACTGATTCAAATATGCTCAATATTTTGAAATGTGATAATAATCTTATAGAAAATGGATTCACATAAATTGTTATTACATGATTATGATATAAATAATAAAAATTTAGTATATATAACTGACATTATATTTACCACACTACTATGCTCTCTTCTAGAGCTACAGTCTTTAGAGCAACAATTAGAAGAAGCCCAAACAGAGAATTTTAATATTAAGCAAATGAAAGATCTGTTTGAACAGAAAGCAGCCCAACTTGCTACTGAAATTGCAGGTATATTGAATCTGAATTTTTTAGCCAATAAAAAATTATTACTACCCTTTCATCATTATATGTCCTAGAAAACTAATATTTTAAGTGTAGTAAAACATTTGTTGTAGACTATGGAAGTGATTAATGGACTTTAATAATATGAATTGCTGTGTAAATTATTTTCTTTGTCCTTCAGTGTTTTTTCTTTAGTATTTTCTTCTTGAAATCTAAAGTTAAACTTTCTCTTTTGATATGCTTGATGATTAAAATATAACATTTTAAATAAATTGATTGTGTAATAGAGATTTATTACTTGGCTATACTATCAATTAGTTATTCATTATGTATTTTGTTTTAAATTACATGCTTTTTGGTAAAACATTTTATGTATATACATTAAAGTGCTAAGTAGCCTACTGTTGGGTGGAATTTAACATGCTCATAACTTTATGGATATAATTATGGATACTTAAGGAATGTGAATTAGACTTAAGTGTGTATAACCTTGTACATTAGTATATGTAGACTTATAAAACATGTCATCATGGTTAATATTATGAAGCCAATATATGTATTGTTTTTTTAAATTAGATATAAAGTCAAAATATGATGAGGAAAAGAGTCTACGAGCAGCTGCTGAACAAAAAGTGACACATTTGACAGAAGAATTAAACAAACAGACAACTGTCATTCAAGATCTGAAAACTGAGCTGGTAATTTATTTATCATTGTTATGTTAATTTACATTATCCTAATTAAAGTGAAATATATATGATACCAGGCATATGGCTAAGTGATAGAGAACTTGCCTATGATGTATGAAGTTTTGAGTTGAATATCCAGCTGAAGAAATATTTAAAAAATAGTTTAATGAACTGGAAGCAATAAAAAAAATTCCATATATCCTTCTACCTACATATATACTCTATGATTTTTAAAAGTAAAAAAAGATGTTATAAAACTTATGTCATTTAACTCCTCTTATGATACTGTTTCTGTTTAAGTATAAATTTTTTGTTTTGTTTTTTAAATATTTCCTATATCCACATCTCTGAAGCTGTCATTTCCTCCCATTGTATTTGCTCTTTTGAGGCAGGATCTCACTATGTAGGATTAGCCATCATGGAACTTGTTATGTCGACAAGACTGGCCTCCAACTTAGAGAGATCCTCTTACCTCAGCTTCCTCAGTGCTGGGGCTAAAGGTGTATGCTACCACGCAGACATTCCCTACACTTAACTTTTATAGTGCATCAGGTTTTAGGATTGCCTCCAACTGGAAAGAAATTTTATTTCAAATTCTACAAATATAAAATTCAAATCAGACTTCTTTGATGACAGTATTTGTCAGTAGGTGCTATGGTTCAATGGTTTCCTTAGGCTTTACAAGCTTAGACCTATCTTTGACATCTTTATTTATGTAGCACTCAATAAATACATGGATAAATGATTGAATTACAAGCATTGCATCTTTCCTTCCTTATTTAAATTTTATTGTTGTATCATCACAAGGTGTGGACCCCACAGCTCCATGTTAGGCAAGAGGTCCCCTCAGAGCCCAGCACTTCTTTAGTCTCATTGTCTTCTCCTCAGTGTAGGGGAGAATAGACAGTCTTTCAAGTCATTGTTAGGATCCATACACAGCTTGTTAAGGAAAGCAAAGCCAGTGAAATGCTCAGGATGGTTGTGAGCTTGCTAGAGTGCAGCTTGATGATACTGTTAAGTAGAATTAATGGAAAGAGGGCGTGCATTTATTGAAGCAAGGATAATGTTTGGGGTTTAGAGTCTAAAAATTGGTAATAATGATTGTTTTTATTTTGCTCTCTTTTTAGTGACTTATTCTAAAATGTATATTATTTTATTTTTTTAACTTAGTATTTAATTAAAATGTGTGTTTCACAGCTTCAGAGACCTGGTATAGAAGATGTTGCTGTACTAAAGAAAGAACTGGTCCAAGTTCAAACACTAATGGATAATATGACTTTGGAACGTGAGAGAGAATCTGAAAAACTCAAAGATGAATGCAAAAAGTTACAATCAGAACATGCTAATTCGGAGGTAATGACACTCAGAGTGGAATGCTTCCGGATAGATTACTATGTCAATAAATGATGCATATAGTTAGATAATTAAGGCCAGCCTGTAAGTGATGATTGAATTTATCTTAATTTGGTAAGAGTAAACGAGGTCTGATGTCATTTCCTACAGTTAGTTTAACAGTGTTGTTCTGGGAAAATATCTAGAAATAATTTCTTCTTCCTTTCCTTTCTTTGTGGTTCTTTAAAGTCTTTTGACATTCAGTCTCACTATGTTGGCATCCTAGGCTCACATCAGCCTTGGTCTCCTGTGTGGCTGAGGTGACACAAGTGTACCACAGTACCTAGCAGAAGATGTATTTTTTATAGGCTTATTTCAGTTGATTGACATTGGATGATGTAGCTGAGAATAGTCTTTACAGTGTTCTAATTGGGACTATGCAGAGTGGGCTCAGCAGTTAAAGCACTCACTGCTCTTGCAGAGGACCAGGATTTGGTTCCCAGCAACTGCAAGGCAACTCACAAACATCTGTAACTTCACTTCTAGGGGATCTGCTGTTTTCTTCCTAGCCTCTGAAGGCACCCGGCACACACATGGTGCACAGATGTCATGTAGGCAAAACACTTATATGTGAAAAATAAAAGTAAATAAATCTTAAAAAATGCTCCAATCTACTACCATAACTTAGATCTAGTTTGCCATATGTCGTCTCACACACACACATAGAATACCAACATTTGGAAGCTGAGACAGGAGAATAATGAGTTTGAGGGCTATCTTAGGTACATAGTGAGGGACCCTACTGAACACACACACACACACACACACACACACACACACACACACACACATATTAAAACAGAGAACAACAGAAAAAGAAAGGCATTTGTTATAGTGACAGTTTATTTTGTTTCTGGTTTTTAGCTGATGACTAAAATACTACTATGTTCATAAATAGTAATGTGCCAGTAAATAATGGAGTAAAACTATTATAGATACCCTGTGTCTGATTCCTCCTAGTTTTTCTTTATCTGTGCCTTATCAGTGGGAACTTATAAGAGTGTAGTTTTAAGATGCATGAGATTATGAGGCTTTATGATGCTTGACACTAATTTACCATGTAGATTTCCCCCAAATGACACTTCATAACCCTAATCAAACAATTTCACAAATTTTCAAATAGTTTGAGGGGGTTCATAAACTTACCAAAGTGAGTTCAGTGTTGAGAGGTATTACTAATTAAAATGTAACTATAATTGGCGGCTGGAGAGATGGCTCAGCAGTAAAGAGCATTGGCTACTCTTCCTAGTCGTGCCCTTCTGTCCCTCTTTCCAGGGGATCTGACATTGTCCTCTTGACCTCCACAGGCAGTGCACATACATTGGGCACACACATTCATTCAAGCAACACTCCTGTACACATAAGGATGAGAAGATGCTGAGTCAAAGTCTGATAAGGAAAAGTGTGTTTTAGATGACTTTAACTTGAGCAAGCCCTGTCATTTATTTCTGTACTTAGTAAAGGACTCGTGTTAATTAGATCTGACTGCTGGCTGATAACTTCTCAAATTAAAAAAGTACTCTCTTCCCTTAAAAATGCCATCGAATGTTGACATTTCCATATAAAGGAACATGGGGACTAAACTTTAATGGAAATAATTAATGGTGGTTTTAGAGCATACATATTTTAAAGTGTAATTTCCTCTGACTTATTTTAGTTGAGCATTAAAGAGTCATACTTGTTAATTAAGAATATTAGCAAAAGCCAGGCAGTGGTGGTACACACCTTTAATCTTAGGAGGAGAGGCAGGTAGAGAGGCTAGCCTGGTCTACAGAGCAAGTCTCAAGACAGCAAGGGCTACACAGAGAAACCCTGTCTCAAAAAACAAAAACAAAAACCCTCTGTCCCCTGACTCCCAAAAGAAGTAGTATCGGAGTCACACTGTGCCATTAAAAAATAGATTTTTTGGACACTACTAGGTTTCTGATACTCCACCAGGACATTTTGAGTACTGTGTTAGCTTTAAAGATTTCTCATTTGGGGCTGGCGAGATGGCTCAGTGGGTAAGAGCACTGGCTGGTCTTCTGAAGGTCCTGAGTTTGGATCCCAGCAACCACAGGGCGGCTCACAACCACCCATAATGAGATCGGATGCCCTCTTCTGGTGTGTCTGAAGACAGATATAGTGAATTACGTCAGAGGGGGCCGGCAGAGGTCCTGAGTTCAGTTCCCAGCAGCCACACACGTGATGGCTCACAGTCATCTGTACAGCTACATTGTATTCATACACATAAAATAAATAAATAAATCTTAAAAGATTTCTCATTTGATCTTATAAAGTTATTAGATCTGCCTCTCACATTAGGATTCTGAGGCTCAATGAGGTGTAGCATACTTTCAAGTCACATGTCTAAAATACAGAACCTAGGTTTTACTCAGGTCCAACATTCCTCCCTTAGCACCCTATCTTCCATTTAATTTGTCTCATAATTGCCTCGTGAGTGATTTTGTGCTGTTAAGCTTTTTGTTTGCTTGTTTTATGTTTTTATTTTGAGACAGTATCTCAGTCTAGCCAGGGCTACCCTGGAGCTCCCTGTGTAGTCCTGGCTGGCCTCAGTCTCTTATAGGTGACTCTCTGTGCTTCAGCCTCCTAAAATGGAATTAGGAGAGTGAGCCAGCATGCAAGCTTTATTTGCTACTAACCTTGTCCGAATGTTTATTGCTACTTTAGTGTTTTGCCAAAATTGTATGTTGCTATGTATTAAATAATAACTGAAAATATTTTTAAGTTTATCTAATACTGTTTCCATAGAAACATTAGTATAATTGATTGTTTCATCTCATATACTTGTTTGTGTCTTCATTTGTTTTTTTTTGTTTCTACTTACTATGATTATGTAATATGTTTAATTAGAATTCAGTTCTAGTTGTTTTCAGCTAAGTATATTAGTGAATTACATCATTTAAAAATTTACTAGAATCAAATTATTATAGATGTGGTTACTTTTTCTTAATCAGAATCAAAACACATTAAAAATCATTAGAGAAGCAAAAAATACAAGGATTTGTCAAATGTTTTCTAGTTGGGGTTGGTGATATATAATCTGGAACACATTGTTAAATACACCTTTGGTTTATTTTCCTTGAAACTTATATACCTTGTAAGCTCATTACATTTGTCTACATATTTATAAAAGTATATTTTTATTCTAAGGCATTTGAAATGCTTAATAAGTAGTTAGAGATTTTATAGATTGAAGATTGAAGGTTTAAAGATTTAAAATTAATTGAAAACGCTTCATCAAGGTAAATATTAAAGAAAGCTGCAATGAGTTTAGATATGTTATGGTATTTAATGGAAATGATTTCAAAGAATCTTATTTATATTCCAAGTAATCTTATTGGAATCTTAATTTTAAGAGCAAAAATGTTTATGCAAGTATGGAATAAGGATGATTTTAATCATACATAGCTATTTAAGATTATTTATGCTATTTATGAATATTTCAATGTTAAGTATGTTAGTTTAAGAGATCCTGTCTGTAAGTATGTTTGGACATTTTTATTGTGTTCTTGATGTGCACCTTGTCAGTACTGTCTTCCACCTTTTCATCCACCATTTTATTATTTTTTTCTGCTTTCTAATGGAGATGCTTAAATTTGAGGTAATGCGCTTTGGGACACTTGCTGTTAGTCTTGGTACTATCTTTATCCACCACCTTCTATTGTCCTGTGCAGTCTTGTGTGATAGGGCAATCTTAGAACTTCATAGACATGCTCATTTTTGTTTTGTTAATCAAACAAGTTCTCATCCATTTTAAAATGATTTCTTAGTAGTAGAAATTCAGGCAATAATTACAATTCTGTAGCACTAGCTGAATGTTTCTTAGTTATTTGTAACTGAAAGTCCTACTAAAAACCTAATACTCATTTTAATAACAACATCAAGGACAATAAAATTTTGTTAGGGTCTCATATATTATTCTAGTGGTATAAATATCTATGAAATCTTTGAAAGGATGGTCACTCATTAATTAGTGAGTATATTTTGAATAAATACTAAGCAGCAGAAACAATTCTAGGTTTTAGGATTACACACTGTTAAGTCAGTGCCTGCTCCCATAAGATTCATATTCCTTTGTGTGAATTAAAAAATGTGTAACAAAGCCAATCTTGATTTGTGTTAGTTAGCTTTTTATTGCTGTGAAAGTGGCCCCAGAGAAACAAAGGATGAAAGATTCATTTTTGGTTTCTGGTCTTAGTCCAAGTTTATCTGGATCCTATCCTTCAGACTGCCATGGCAGCCAGAAACGGTAGCAGGGGCTGCTTGCTTCTGGGAGCCAGGACTCCCTCACCTCTGAACATTTCATCACCTCCCACTAACAGGATCAAGTCACAATTAATCAACGGTCAGAGCCCTCATGAGCCAGTCCGTTACCTCTCAATTTTACTAGCATGGTCAGGGAAGAGCTTGAGGATATGCGTAAGGAGAATATAGTAAGTAGGAATCACCATGAAAGTCTGTAAAGAGGAATCCTGGAAAGTGATTTTATCAAGTGCTGAACTGCAAGCCATAGATGAACTTGTGCCGTTAGGTGGCAAGGAAAGTCACCACAGAAAGAGAAAGACATTGGAGTGTCAAGTGTGGTACTATCTGAAGAGAAAATATATTTTATGCCCCTTAAGTTTTTTTCTTTAATCACTATTTTTCCTAAAATCAGAACAATATTTTATCATTTTAAAAGCTAGGAATGATTGATAATGTGCAGCAGGGAAAGGGAAAGTCTCATGTAACCCCAGCCCACTTTTTCCTGTCTCTCCATACATCTAATATTTTCCTTTCAGAGCATACTCTTGCCACATCTCTTGTCATTGTGACCAAACTTAAACTATCAAGTGTTCACATTAATCTAAACCAAACTCATTTTCTTAATTCATGGTTATTAAATAAAATAAGTCCAATTCGGTCATTAATGCACTTAATTGATGTTACCTGAGACAGATGAAGATGTCAGCATTTCAGCTGATATATAATTAAACAAATGAATCATGCATCTTGGATGTATTTTAAAAATTAATTTTAAGCAAAAACATTTAGGTATTACTGCTATCAGAATAAAGATCAGGTTGTTAAGTGTCAAGTGTCACTTCAGTTTAACTGCCCCAGCAGCAGAAAACGTCATTTCTTCAAATCTTTGTGTGCCTTCAATTCATTTGCTTTAATTGTTATTTTATTTTTCAGGCTACAATAAACCAGCTAAGGAGTGAACTTGCCAAAGGCCCCCAGGAAGTTGCAGTATATGTGCAGGAAATACAAAAACTTAAAAGTTCAATTAATGAATTAACACAAACAAACCAGGTAAGAATTTTAAAGGTGCATAGAGTGGTGAATAGATTTTAATTATTATATTTAATCATTAAAAATTAATTTAATTTATACAGTAAGTCAAGGTAAGCCACCCTTCCTCCCTCCTTCCTCCCTCCCCTTGTATGTATGTACATATGCATGTACATATGCATGTATGCATGTATGTATGTATGTATGCATGTACGCATGTACGTATGTATGCATGTACGCATGTACGTATGTATGCATGTATGCATGTACGTATGTATGTATGTATGTATGTGTGTATGAACGTACATATGTATATATGAATGTATGTATGTATGTGCTTAGTGTTAAGCATATCCACATGGGGCACAAAATCGTTTCCAAGAATTGTTCATGTGGCAGAACTGTGTCTTATACCCAAAGAACAGCCTTCCCTCCTGCCGTTCCTGAACTCCAGCCAACTACCATGTTCTCTGGTGTTTCTATGACATTTAAACACCCACGTCCTTTGGATAAGTAAAGTATTTGTGGTTTTGTAACTGACATTATTTAACATAATATCCTGAAAGATTCATCTGAGTACCTTATATCAGAATTCTCTCTTTGTAGTTGAATGATACTGCATTTTGATACTACCCAATAAATACTTGGGTTGCTTTCTTTCGGGTTATTATGAATAACACTACTTAGAACTTGTGTGTATAAATATCTTTGAGACCCTGTTTTTAGTTCTTTTGGCTGTATTCAAGAATCAGGTTTCTGGATTGTATTGTAATTCTATTATGTATCTATACTTACATATACACATTTATAAGATTATTTAAAAAACCTACAAATAAATAAAAACATCACAAACAAAAATTATCCAGATACAATGTTTATACAACTCAGTGAACTACTATACAGCTAGAATAGGCATTCAGACTGAATGCAGTGGAGCTTCATATTAAATTTTACGCATTCATCATCAATTGTATCTTGTGTGCTTATCCACTACCAAAAACTTCATTACAGAATAGCTGGGATTATAGGTGTGTGCTACCACATCAGCTTGATAAAGTTAGATTAATATTTTAGGACAAGTGAGTTTTTTTTTTTTTTTTT
>NW_022196910.1:23696974-23757936 GCF_008632895.1 Mastomys coucha
TCAGAAATCCGCCTGCCTCTGCCTCCCTAGTGCTGGGATTAAAGGCGTGCGCCACCACTGCCCGGCAGGACAAGTGAGTTTTAAATAGTCACTGCTTGCCATGTACTTTTGATCTCTAGAGAGTCAGGGCGTCTGGAGGATGTGGAGGAGGGTGGATCACTCAGGGGCTTTATAAGTAAGACTACAGGAAGGAGAGTAACAAAATAGTCTTAATTTGATACCACATTTGCAACTTATATGCCATGCAGCTACTCTGATCTGTGAGCATGGGCTATACTATGAAATTTCAGTAGCTTAAAATCTTTAAAAATGATTTTTATAGATCAATAAGCAGATTTAATTTAGCTTATGAATCTAAAATGTGATTTTTCAAAATAGTTCTAAATGTGACATTATATAGGTATTATTACTAATTAATAAGACATGTGTTATTAAAAGATTGTCCTGTATGCTGTTTAATCATAGGGTCATTTCTCCTCTAGTCTTTTGTCTGCCTTTTTGGAATGTTTTTATTGCTTGGTTAAAGTACATACTGTTGACTGACTGTTCATCCTTGTCATATGTAGGGTTTTACTGCTGTGATGAAACACCATGCACACAAAGCAAGTTGGGGAGGAAAGGGGTGTTTAGACTTATACTTCCCCATCCCAGTCCATCACTGAAGGAAGCCAGGGCAGGAACTCACACAGGGGAGGAACCTGGAGACAGGAGCTAATGCAGAGGACCTGCTTCCCATGTTTTGCTCAGTTGGCTTTCTCATAGACCTCAGGACCACCAGCCCAAGTATGTCACCACCCACCATGGGCAGGGCCTTCCTCATCAATGACTAAAAAAGAAAATGCCCTACGGGTGTGCCCTCAGCTCAGTGTTCTGGAGGCATTTTCTTAACTGCAGTTCCCTCCTCTTAGATGTCTTTAGCTTGTCAAGTTGACAGAAAACTATCCAGCAGAACTCTTTTTCCTCTTCCTCCTATATACACTTACTTTTCTAGATGCTGCTTTTTTGTAATTTTTTTCTGATAATCACCTTAATTTACTTTTTCCTCTCAGGTAAATGTTCAAGAATTTCACTATGTGTTGCTATCTAGGTTTTTCTCTGCCTTTCCACGCTGAGGTTTTAAAATTTGCTGTTACCCTACCTGTATTTGTTTTCTTTCCTTATGTCTTTTAACACACATGCATACTTCCGTAATTCTTACCAAACAGCCACACTGTTATTTTATTACTTTCAGCTTTACATGATTTAACTTATTATTTTTTAAATTATTATTTAGCAATCCCCAGTTCATACATGTACAACATTTAACCCCTACACCTAAGGCTCAGGGAACATCATGAAAGAATGGCAGAAAGACTGTAAGAGCCTGTGGACCAGGTCATCTACAAGGTAGTATCTTCTAAATATTGCAGTGACTGCACCCAGGAAATCGTAACAGTATGGTCACCTAAAGATCTGCATAATGACATCACCAATTGACAACCACCACAGGTGGGGAAATCGCACGAGACCCCACTGCCAGTAAGAAGACCTACATAATAATAGCTTCTGAGAGAGGGAAACCAACCTCCAGAGACCAGCCCTCTGACAGGTTGCCTAATCCCATGTGGTCAGCCCTAGTGCTTCCAAACACTAAATACACTCAGCAGGTTGTATTTATGTGTGTGTGTGTGTCTATGTGTAAAACAAGGAAGAGGTCATGAATTTGAAAAGTAGTTGGGAGGTCACAGGAAGAGTTGAAGGGTGTGGGATAGAAACAAATGATGTAAATACAGTACTCGTGTTAAATTTTCAAAAGTTGTAAAAAAAAAAATTGTTCTCTTCCCCTTCTCCTTCTCTTCCTTTCCCTTCCCATGGCAACTGACTTGGCTTCCTGCATGCTAAAAAGTGATTTGGCCACAACAGATGACATCCTGGCCCTTTTAAATCTGTTTCTGTTTTTTAATTACTTTAGCTGTTTTAGAAAGGCTATTTTAAACATATCTGTTTTACTTATACAATATCCATTTTAAGATATGGAAGGTCTGATAGTCCTTATACCATCTCTTCTTGCGCAGTGAGTAACTAATATCCACTGACAGATCAGGTCCTGTCTGCCATTTCTTCTTAGCATGTATGCTTTTCTTAGGGAAGTTAAAATTTTGTTTGTATTTTATGTGATTTTAAAATATTCAGTGTCAGTTGTAACAACAGAACTGAGACCAGCAATAGAATTCAGATCTATTGATCCAGATCTGTGATTGATGGTATTATTTTTATGTTTTTTTTCTAGTTTGAGTAAAATAAAATTATGAAGTAGCTAAACATTATTTTTGTATCATTTCTTTTTATACTCAGAAAGAAATTTGAGTTCATTTTAGATTGTAGCTCTAAAAAAATGGTCTTTATACAGAAAGGAAGAAAAAAAAATGCAGACAGTAGGATCAGACAGTAGAGAGGCAGGCGACACTGCTGTGCTTGCTGTCCGTGCAGGCGCTTACAGAATGTTAGTGTTCAGAATCATTTTTATTGAGTGAAAAGTAGCTTTCACCTTTTAACTTAAGTAGAAACATAAGTCTGCTGTATACCAGCAAATATCTCAGTGTGTGTGTGTTTTCAGGTTATGACAATATTTTCTTGGTAATTTTTATTTTGTATCTGGATAGTTTAATCATGATGACCAGTAATAAAATTATAAGTTGGTTTGCCATAATTCTTCCTAAAGTATTTCCTACAGTTTAAACATGGTAATTAATGGTTAAATCAAAAGATAGTTTGAGATACTGGAATAATTAAAAAAGGATTAAAATATAAACTTTGAACTTGATATTTCAGAACTTGACTGAAAAATTACAGAAGAAAGACCTGGACTACACCCACTTAGAGGAGAAATATAATGAAGAGTCAGTGAGTAGAAAGAATATCCAGGCAGCCCTCCACCAACGGGACCTGGATTGCCAGCAGCTTCAGGCAAGGTTAACTGCATCTGAAGGCTCATTACAGAGGGTCCAAGGAGAACTCAGTGAAAAGGGAGAGGCTGCTCAGAAGCTCAAAGAAGAACTTCGAGAAGTAGAGAGCAAGCACCAGCACCTTAAAGTGGAGTTCAAGCAGCTGCAGCAGCAGCGGGAAGAGAAGGAGCAGCATGGGCTACAGCTGCAAGGGGAAGTCAGTCAGGTGAGAACTGCAGACAGTTCACACAGACCACCATTGTGATGCATTTGATAATTAATAGAAAGTGTCCAGTACAGGGTACATAGTAGCTTGTAGCAGTTACAGTTAATTCCAGTTGTTTACTATTCTTTAGTTCGGTATTGTTTTGGGGCTGGAGGCAAGGCTCAGCCATTAAGAACACTGATTGCTCTTCCAGAGGACCTTGGTTGGATTCCCAGCATCCACCTGACAACTCACAACCACTGTAATACCAGCTTTAAGAGACCCAATACCCTTTTCATGCCTCCTGGGCACCAGGCACAGACATGGTGGATAGATCCACATGCAAGCAAAATACCCATACAAATGAAATAAAACTTTAAATAATAATTTTTTAAAATAAAATAAAATTTTAAATAATAATTTTTAAAAATATAATTAAAAAATTTAAGTCAAGTGTGGTAATTCTTAATTATGGAAAACTAACAAAAATCACCATGGGAAATTCAAAGGAATGTGTCTGAATTGAACATAATTTTTAAGTTTCATTTTATAATAAGTTAAATCCCTCACTTCACTCTCCTGTATCTTTAAAATGTATTATTATTTGTATATGGGTATTTTGCTGGCATATGCATGCCTGATACTTGCAGGGTCCAGAGGAGGGAGTCAAATGTAGTAAAACTGGAGTTACAGATGGTTGTCAGCTGCCATGTGGATGCTGGAAATTAAACCCAGACTCTTTGGGAGAACAGCCAGTGCTCTTAAACTGCTCAGTTACCAGCTCTCCAACCTGAGTCTTCTGTGTTTTTTAAGGGAAAAATAAAATAGGTACACAATATGCACTGCTTGCTCATAATTATATATGATTTATTATCATTTATGTAGTTAGAATTCAGTTG
Organism: Mastomys coucha; assembly: GCF_008632895.1. Taxonomy (NCBI): domain Eukaryota; kingdom Metazoa; phylum Chordata; class Mammalia; order Rodentia; family Muridae; genus Mastomys; species Mastomys coucha. The sequence goes on from NW_022196910.1 coordinate 23,701,003, forward strand.
TAGTTTAACTTATTCTGTAGTCTAAGGTGTGAAGGGACGAAGAGTGGAAAGATGGCATACAGTTACTTGGTGAAAAATAGTTTAGCATGGTAGGTGGTGCTGTGTGTTTACACTTACATAGATGTGCACACTTACATTTCTGTTTTAAAGTTACATAGCAAACTTCTGGAGACCGAGCGCCAACTAGGGGAAGCTCACGGCAGGCTGAAGGAACAGAGGCAGCTTTCCAGCGAGAAGCTGATGGATAAGGAGCAGCAAGTGGCTGACCTACAGCTCAAGCTCTCTCGTCTGGAAGAGCAGGTTAGCTAGCATCTGAAACTGAGCTGACGGTAGCCGGTGACTTCAGACGTGAAGTGTCTCAAACATGGTGACATTCATCTTTGTGTCGAGAACTCTAATTGTAATTGTTTTTATTTCACATTGCAGCATTTATTTCTCCCCACCTGGAAGATCCTACTTACTCACTACACTTTTAAGTTACACATTTTACTGTTACTGTATTCTTCCAAGTTCTCCATGGAAATGCACAAACTGCATTTTAGCTCTCACTAGGAAGCTTCCTTGGGCTGGTCCTCAGGCTGCTGTGCTCTTCTTACCACGGAAGAGCCACCTCCTAGAGAGCAGCAGATACCTGGTCTAGATCATTAGCAGCATGCAAAATAACTTGAGGATTTTATTTCTAATAGTTAACCATATTGTGTCTGTAATATAGCTCAGTGATATAGGATGCCTAGCATGTATGAGGCCCTAAGTTCAACTCCTAGCACCACAACAGAAATGCCTCCAAACAATCTGTTTGAATGTTACCCCACAAACGTTTGTAGTTGATCAAATGGCACCCTTATGTCGTTAAAGCAAATGCTATGATTGAATTATCACTTTTACTGAATTGGCCAAATACTCAGTTTAAAACTTGTTAATTCAGCAATAGAGTTTTCTTTAGACATAATGTCTTAAATGTGGTAACAGGTTGGATTCCTTCCTAATATACTATAAATGCAACCATTAAAAAGTAAAAGAAATGCAGATACTGTGGTTTAGGTTATTGTTACATATAAATTGTATATTAATTACTTTAGCATAGTGTTATACAAAAATTCAGTGGTGAACTGTTGCCAGCCTGGAGAAAGATTTATTTTCTTTTTAGGATGAGATTTAGTGGGTAGAGGATGGCTTCTTAATCATGACATTAGAATTCTATAATGAAAATTGAGAAACTGCTTTAAAGCTGACTTTCTATATGGCTTGAATTTATTTTTTCTTTTCCAGTTTGAAAATTAACATAATACCAGATATTTATGCCTAATATGATTACATTATGTCTTAAGTTCTCACTCAACTAACAGTCTACACTTTTTAAGTTGAAGGAAAAGGTAACAAATTCTACTGAATTGCAACATCAGTTAGAAAAATCAAAGCAACAGCATCAAGAACAGCAAGCTCTGCAGCAGGGCACTACAGCCAAACTCCGAGAAGCTCAGGTAAGCTCTGATCAGAAGCGGAGCAGTCTTCATTCTTCTGTACTGATAGAACTACAGAAGGCAGAATACCTGCTGATGAGTACTTTTGATATTAAGTGATAGTTAGAACATGTTCTTTTAATTCCTATGAGTAAAAATTAAAGTACTTTAAAATTATTCATTGTAAACACATTTGTTTATATATAATTCATAAAATATTCAGATATGTTGCATGTATTAGATAAAATTATTTATTAAATTGCATAATTGGATCTAAAGATGGGAAATGGTTGAGCTGGTAAAGTGCTGTCTGTGCAAGCATGAAGCAGCTCAAGAAGCTCAAGTTCATGTCTCTGCTCCCAAGTGAACAGCTATGCCTGGTAGCATGTAATCCCAGTGCTGCAGAGGTGAAAGCTTGCAGGCCTAGCTGTTCATTGCTCAGGAGAGACTGTGTCTCAGTGATAAAGTAGAGAAGCCATGGAGGAAGACAGCCAGTGTTGATTTCTGAGCTCCACATGCATGTATACATACATGTACATATACACTCATACACACATAATTTTGTAGTTCTACAATGTAATGTAGTATGTGTTGATCATACCTTTACTTCTTAACATTACCTGAACACTGGAACTATAGGTAAAGAAAATATAATTGATTGGATTAAATTAGTACAGATTCTATTATTATATAGCTTACAAGGTAAAAGAACTTTAGTTTTGTTATGTGAGAGAAGATACAGATTTGAAATGAATTTGGCTTTCATATTCATTTATTCCTTCTTTCATTTATTGGATATTACTGTGCACTGGATGCCAGACACTGCTCAGTACTGAACATAAAGAGGCACAGTGTCTGCCCTCTAGGGAAGCAGTCTAGTGGTGTGTATATAGGAATAATTGTGGTATCTGTGGGGAAAGTAAGGCACTTCTGCAGTAAGTAAGCTTTCCTTTTTGAGTTTGAAGAGTGAATGACACAAGAATCAGACAAAGAGACAGACAGAATCCTGGATCACTTATAACTTATGTGTTTAATCAGTGAGCAGTATTACCTATGTCTATTCTCAGCCAGGGAACTGATTCTGTATCTATTTATGGCCGTGAGTAAAACATACAAAAGTGTCTGCTGTTATGGATGCTTGGTGATGGAGCAAACAGTGCCCATGGTAAATAAGCAAGATGCATGGCTATCTAAGTGTCATAGTCATGCACAAAAGGAGAGCCAAGGTGTGGGAGGCATGCACAGTGCTGTGTGAGGGTTACAGTGCTAGGCAGGGTTGCTTGGTGTCTTAATTAGGAATTCTATTGCTGCAAGAAAACTTCATGACCAGAAAGCAAGGTGGGGAGAAAAGGGAAGGAAGGCTAAGGAATTTTGCCTGGGCACCAGGTGAACTGAAACCTGAGATTCTTGTTGGATGTGCAACATGGAGTTCTTTGGCCTTGGTAAAAACACTTTGGCAGAGATGAGCACCTGAGAGGATTTCAACAGAGAGAGAAGTAAACTAGATTGTATAACTGTAGGTTATGCTGGGATTTCACTGTTAAGAGTAAGAAAGAAATGAAAATGAAAAATGAAAATTTTGGTAGAGGTCAACAGCTAAGAGGGTTTTCTTACACAGTGTCTCAGAATTAATTCTGTAGGTATAGACACAGGTGGAAATGATGGCTTTTCTCACTACAGACAGGTTTACTCTTGGGAGAGTGAGGGGTTCAGGTGAACATGCTTAGTTCCTCATTCCCTACTCACAGTACATATAAATTCATCTTTCCTAACGTTTGTAAGAAAAGGATGGGCAAGGGACCAAGAAATTCTCATGGGAATGGGAGAAGCCCACACACTTATAAAATAATTGTGCAAACATAGGTGACAGTTACATGACCCAAACAGATTATTTTGGAAAAGAAAAGTTATGGAAGAATTTCTACAAATGGCAGCCTGCGTCATTGAGTATGTATTTCTGGGATAGGTACAGAGATGTAGATTCCAGGTAAAAATCTCATGGAAAAGGTTACTAAAACTAGTATGACTTCAACTGTTAGGCTTTGCTGGAGCTTCAAATCTAAAGAAAATAATATAGACAAGGAAAGATATCTGTTAGACAAGCATCTAAGATGAACTGGTAACCTTGCTCAGTATAATTCCAATAAAATGATAGGGAAAATATGAATAACTGGTTGGTAAATGAGAGATGTGGGAGCTAGGAAAAGAAATATAAATTATTTTTTGCAACTTAAATGAAAATTACATGAAGAGTGGGTAGAAACTAGAGGGAAATTTGGTTTAGGAAGAATTTTTGAGGAATAAAGAGATCTGAATAGGTTTCTTGTTCATGACAGTGACTAATATAGAACATTATTTAAAAATGCTGGAAAAGAAGTGACTAAAGGAATCAGATGATAAGACACTATGGTACCTCACACAGTGGGGAGTTTATGTGGGCTTATCCACAGAAAGAAGTGACAAGGGTCACAGTCAGACAGAGGAGGTGAATATGGGCACAGACAGACACAGGACAATGGAAAAAGAATAGAAAGTCAAGGTAGATCACTTATGAAAACATTCTCACACATCAGGATGTAATTGTAGGTAATAATAGGTCAGGGTCAGCCAGGCAGGGACTTGGAGTTGGAGAGAATGCTGAAGCTTTAAGTAGTTTCTGAGAATGTTAGGGTGAGAACCTCATTCCAACAAAAACCACTGAGACGATGATCCTGAGTGTTTTCTGGCGAGGGGAACTCAGACACTCTATGGAGATCTGTGCTTTTATTCTAGCAATGTTCAGAAGTACGGGAGAGAAGAAAAGATTGCAGTACTGATCTGGAGTTGGTATTTTATGGGGATGTCTGGGGTATTTCGAGGTGACAGGAAATGAAGGATGTGGCTGCAAAGAACTTGAGGGTTAGAAAGAAAAGTTAGGCTAATGAATCAGCTGGAAGGAGACTGAAATGACGGGCACTGAAGATGAGGTCATGCAGTCAGCAGATAGGAAGTTGTGGTCACTGAGTAAGACCGTCATACTTTTTAGTTTTCATGATTTCAGACTATTGTAAAATTCTATGTGTGAGTGATTGCAGTATAGATTGAGTCATGGCAAGGAATTAAGGTGATGTGAATGTTAAGGGTGTATTATTAATTCTGTCTGTTTTATATTTTGTAGGAAGTTTGCAGAAACTGAGATTAAGACAAAACCTAAATCAGATCTCACTTCTTGAGTGAATTCAGGGATTTACAGATAGCAGTAAATGGTAGAGGGTAGTATGTGTGAGAATAACACAGTTCCAAACCAGCACAGGCTTGTCTACGAGGATGATAGCAGCTACAAAAGCAGGGAAAGGTGGCCTCCTCAGCGTGCCTACAGGACTAGCCTGACAGGCTGGTTAGAGAGGGAGATGGGTAAATAGGATCTGCAGAGAAAACCTGATTTCAATGGAGAATGAAAACAGCGACTTCTGCAGAAAGCTTTGCCCTGGAACTTGGATTCCAGAAGAGTAATCAAAGGTGGTGACAAAAGCTCAGAGCAAGTAGATGATGTGATTCTTCATGACTGAAGCCTAGAGAAATGAGAAGCACGCTTGATAGTGACTGACTTTTAAATCATTCAAGATGCAGGTGCCTACTTGTCTCAAACACTATATGGCCTACTTGTAAAGCTGGGACTGTATTCTGGGTACAAAGTAGATGTCACGGATACTCTGTGTGATATTGAGGAAGAAGAGGGCTTTGCTGATTTAGAGGAGTCCTACTGGGTATAGAAGTAAACTTACGTAAGTGTACATGAGTAAGAGTGCAGTGATTAGGAGAAGGGTGGAGAGCCAGGTTAAGACAGGGTCTCTGTGTAGCCCTGGCTGTCCTGGTACTCATTATATAGACCAGGCTGGCCTGGAACTCAGAGATCTACCTGCCTTTGTGTCCTGAGAGCTGGGATCAAAGGTGTGTGCCACTACACCCAGCTGCACTGGTTGTTTTCATTCAGTGTTATTTCAGAGCATCTGTGTCGTGTGTCTTGGATCTGTACCAATGAAGATAATGTATTCATACTCTGTAGCAAATGTTGTAGTCAGAGGTAAAAGGAGGTAAATGAACACGAGAGAAATAAGTAAACTATACTGTGCTGAGCTAAGAGCAATGCAGTAGAAAACCCAGTATATAGACCGTTGCAAAAGGCTCCAGGTGGGAATGTAATGGTCAGGGCAGCTCGACCTAAAAGGCGACGCTTGAGCAAACATTTGAGGAGGAGGAAGGGAGTCATTTGGGTGTTAAGAAACATTTAAGGCAGCGGTCATTAGTGCAAAGGCTCTGAGGTAGGAGTGAGCCAGGGTAGTCACTGAGTGCATCCCATGTGTCTGAAAAGGGCCGGGAATGTAGGGAATAAGGTCAGAGTCTCAGAAAAAGGCTGGTGTAAACTGTTTTGCTAAACTCATGCCTATAAACAATGCAGTCTTGTGTTATTAAGTACGTGGTTTTAATTAATTTGCTACAAGAAAATGTAATTGTTTTTAAGATGTAGGACTAATATTTTGAACAATTAAATTTACTATTAGTCATTTTGTGTTTAAGGAATAACTTTGTTTGTTTGTTTGTTTTGATTTTTTTTGTTTTTTGTTTTTTGTTTTGTTTTGAGACAGGGTTTCTCTGTGTAGCCCAGGCTGTCCTGGAACTCACTCTGTAGACCAGGCTGGCCTTGAACTCAGAAATCTGCCTGCCTCTGCCTCCCAAGTGCTGGGATTAAAGGCATGTGCAACCAGCACTTGGCCAAGGAATAACTTTTTAAATTTTCCATTCTTAAAATAGTAATTTTTATTCTTTATAGAATGATTTGGAACAAGTGTTACGTCAGATTGGAGATAAGGACCAAAAGATCCAGAACCTTGAAGCCTTACTACAGAAGAGTAAAGAAAATATTTCCTTACTAGAAAAAGAAAGAGAAGATCTTTATGCAAAGATCCAAGCTGGTGAAGGAGAGACTGCTGTTCTTAACCAGCTGCAAGAGAAAAACCATGCACTACAGCAGCAAGTATGCCTGTAAACTGTTCTAACTGTAGTCAGGTCCTTGTGAGCTCTAGCAACTGTTTCAGCAAAGTAGTTCATGATCCTGACCTTTCTTACTTGTTTTAAAATGTTATTTATTTATTTATTTATTTATTTTGAGACAGGGTTTCTCTGTGTAGCCTTGGCTGTCCTGGAACTCACTCTAGACCAGGCTGGCCTCGAACTCAGAAATCCGCCTGCCTCTGCCTCCCAAGTGCTGGGATTAAAGGCGTGCGCCACCACCGCCTGGCTAAAATGTTATTTTTTATATCATGTATTTATCATCAAGGTAGGTCACTATGTATTGAAGGCCTGTACAATGCTTTGATAAAAGATTTGTGCAGCTCATGTCCTAGGATGTTTAAAAAAAGAAATGAGTAGCATTAATAAGTATATCTTATACTTATTATTAATAATATAATATTAATTATTAATTATTAGCATAAGTATTAATAAGTATTTTTTCTTAAACTCTTATTTTTTTTCTTAAACTCATTGTACTTAAAAACAAAAACAAAAACAGCAACCACAAAACAAACAAACAAACGTAGTACAAACAGGCTCTGAAATGAAAGATGATGGCTGCATCAGACAAGTACTTTACAGTACCCCTTAGAGCTTATGGGTGTGAAGGACAAACCATAATAATGGGACTAGAAGTGGGCATGAACTATATATTCTATATGGGCAGAACACCTATATAGAACTGCTAAAGATAAAAAGGGTAAAATACTTGAGTAGAAAACTAACAGTGGAAAAAGGTGTCAGTGAGCATAACAGCAGAACAGTTGAAACCATTCGAAATGAAGCAAAGAGGCAGAACCATTTCTCTGTAGGGCAGTGTCTCATAGGCTGGCAGAGTATAATGAGGAGGATTGCTAATTAAAATGTATCTGTAGATCTAAAAAAAAAAAACAACCTCCCGTGTACATGAAAAGAAATATCAGATGAATTAAGTTTCATTGAAAATTTTAAAATGTATGCTTTTGAAAATACAATATTATAAAAGTAAAGTCAAACTGAAAACAGTATAACTTGTCTGAGAACTTAGAGATGCCAACAGTGGCAAGGAACCCTTTGTTATCAGGGCGGTGGGAGAGCTGGAAGGTGAGGATGACTGCAAAGCCCATGTGAAGATAGCTTTGAGCAGTGGAAACATTCCTTACCTTTATCATATCAATAGTTAACTGAGTGTGTGCCTTATCAAATCTCAGATTTTATACTTAAGTTAGGTGAGTTTTATTGCATATAAATTCTAGTTGAATAGAGATGATCTAAAAATAATATATATATGTAAGTGTATATACATACAAACACACACATACACACACACATACACACACACATACACACACACACATATGTGAATTTGATGTTCTTAGGATTTGGGCTATTCTACTGACTTGTTATGAAAGGTGTACTGGCTGGTTTTGTGTGTCAACTTGACACAGGCTGGAGTTATCACAGAGAAGGGATCTTCAGTTGGGGAAGTGCCTCCATGAGATCAAGCTGTAAGGCATTTTCTCAATTAGTGATCAAGGGGGTAGGGCTACTTGTGCCATTCCTGGGCTGGAAGTCTTGAGTTCTATAAGAGAGCAGGCTGAGCAAGCCAGGGGAAGCAAGCCAGTAAGGAACATCCCTCCATGGCCTCTGCATCAGCTCCTGCTTTCTGACCTGCTTGAGTTCCAGTCCTGACTTCCTCTGGTGATCAACAGCAATGTGGAAGTAACCTGAATAAATCCTTTCCTCCCCAACTTGCTTCTTGTTCATGATGTTTGTGCAGGAATAGAAACCCTGACTTAAGACAAAAAGTGTGAATATTTTTACTTGAAAAACCTTGAAATTACCTGTTGTAGGGCAGTTCATAATTCTGATGGTCCTTTGATTTGAGTTTCTTCCTTTTTGTTGTGATTTGCAAACTTTGTAATTAGACTCTTGCATGTGTACTAGCTAACTCAACTGACGGAGAAGCTGAAGAATCAGTCAGAAAGTCATAAACAAGCTGAGGAGAACTTGCATGACCAGGTACAGGAACAGAAGGCACATCTTCGAGCTGCACAAGACCGTGTTCTTTCTCTAGAAACCAGTGTCAGTGAACTAAGCAGTCAGTTAAATGAGAGCAAGGAGAAGGTCTCTCAGCTTGACATACAGGTAATATACTGTGCAATAAGTTTATGCATAAAACATCATTTTAGACCATAAGCCGTACACATTTTTTGCATACATTTGAGTGGAAAATGAGAATACAAATTAAATTATGTGGTTTCTTGAGGTTTTCTGTGTCCACAGATATTTTTGTTCTTTCTCCCTATGGACAGGTGATTTCTATAATGTAACTTTTGATTCCTACTTCCAAGGTACTTCCTGGTAGGATGGTCAGCACAGTAAGATGGTAAGTTGTGAAGCACATGCAGTGTCTGCGAGTACCTCATGAGCCTGTTGTTAGTGCTTACTGTGGAAGGGCTTTCATGCCTAAGCACGAACAGTATAGGCTGCAGCAGTGGCCAGGTCTCTGCTCTTCATGATAAAGGACCTGGAGATGGGTCTTCTTCCCATCCTCCACTGGACCCTTCTGAGATGATAGTGGAACTATTACTCAGTTCCCTTAAGTCTTCATGTGTTATATGACTTTGGAAAATATGCCACATATATATTGAAATTTTTCATGATTTTTAGTTCATCAGATAAATGCTATATGTAAATGAATCTGATTGCACAAAAATGAGTTCTTCACAGTCTGACACGTGTTTGTCAATGTGTCGTTTCCTTCCTGTTATTTTAAGTATAGCTTTCTTTAGTTCTCAATTTGAATTCAGTATAGATATATACCTTACCCAACATTATTTCTGCAGACTAAATATTGAGTTATTGAGAAATAATTATTTGGAGTTTTTTCTGCTTACCATGGATAGTTTACATCTTCTATGTCCATTTAGCTAAATGAGTATCATTTTAACTCTGCTAAAAACATTTTAATTTCAGATATATTTATGTCTTTTCTACTTTTTGCTTTTCTTATTAGAGGTGAGTTGTGCTAAACTTATTCAGTACTTACTACTTTTAGTAAAGAGAACATAACTCTTAACTCATGTGATTCTGGTTAAAGTATATTGTGGAAAGCCTGAGGTTTTAACTGTGTAATTTCTTGGCTTTTAATGATCATCAAAAGTAAAACTCTTTCATGAGAAGTTATCTGGAAAGAATGAATTTTAAACAAACTTGTAGTTGGTTTTATTGTTTAGACTCCATACTGAAATCCTTGCTCTTTGGAGCTATCACTTTCAGTGGCATAGTTGAGTTGATTGTGAACTGATAGACATTGGATGGCCTTCTGAAAAATACAGTGGCCTTCTCCAGAAAAAACATATACAAGTTATTTGCCTTTTTAAGATAGGGTCTAAACATGTTACATAGACTAGACTAGAACTCATAGCCCTTTGCCTTTGCCTCTAACATGCTTAGATTACAGGCGTGTATCCCGACTCCTGGAGCCATTCTCTTTATAAAGGGGCAACCACCATGGGTTGGTGTCACAGGACCAGCTTTCTGCTGATAGCCGACCATCACTAAGAGTCTTCTCCCTTCCCCACTGCTATTTAGGAGAATTTCAAATATGTATTTTTCAGTGTCTCAATTATTACTTCTTACTTAACAAACCTAATTTTTAATAATTTTGTGACAAAATCAATATGTCTTAAGAAAGGAAAGTCAACAAATGTAGAACTAAAATTTTGTAAATTTTGTTACAGATTAAAGCCAAAACTGAGTTATTACTATCAGCAGAAGCAGCAAAAACTGCTCAAAGAGCTGATCTTCAGAATCATTTGGACACAGCTCAAAATGCATTACAAGATAAACAACAGGTAGGGAGCCTGGTAATGTTTTGGTTGGTGTACACATACTAATATTTTCCTTCATATACATGAAATCATATGTAAGTGATTACAGTACTTGCATGTTACTTACATCTGGAAAAGTGTTTGCATGTGATCAGAGTTGGAAATGATAATATGAAAATATTTATAAGAGCAAACACATAAAGGTGTACCTTTATCTGTCTAAATATTACTAACAAAATTCTTGAGCAAACATCAAAAAGATGAAACAATAAATAGTCTCTAGCATTTGTTTGATGAGGATTTGTTAATATCCTTGTTATTTAAAACATTGTAAGAAGGAAGTGAACCACTAAGGAAATTCAGGCTGACCATTACTTACTCAAAAGATCCGACATTGAAAATAACCCCAATACAAAACTTTTTGAGCAACAGTGATGGATTTAGAGCACATGAAATCATAAGTCTCTGATTAAGGGTTGTTCACCTGTGAATTCTATATTCCAAAACATGAAGTTTCATGTAACAAAGACTCCATTTGTATACAAATATAAAACTGTACTAGAAAACATTCAGGTTCCTTAAGAATCAAGTTACAAATTGAGACAATACTGAGATACATGTGTCATTATAGAGGGAAACTCTGTGTGTGTATATGTATGTGTGTGTTTGAGAGAGAGGGGACTATATATATGTATACATATACCTATCTGTCTGTCTGTCTATCTATATATCTACATGTGTATATGTTTTAAGAATTAGGCAGAAAATGAGGGGCAAGAGTCTTGGAGGAGGATCAAAACAAAGTATTTAAGGAAATTCCATAATGAAACTATTTCTTTGCTAATTAAAAATAAAATAATTTTCCAGCACTTGGGAGGCAGAGGCAGGCAGATTTCTGAGTTCAAGGCCAGCCTGGTCTACAGAGTGAGTTCCAGGACAGCCAGGGCTATACAGAGAAACCCTGTCTCGAAAAACCAAAAAAAATAATAATAACAAAATAATTTTTAAAAATTTAGAATTTTCCATATTTTATAGTGTTTTTAAAAATTTAGAATTTTCCATATTTTATAGTGTTTTATGCTAAGGGAATAATAACTAAAGATTGTATTTATATTTCTGATACTAAATACAGAAAGTATAATAGTGATCTAGAAATTTAAAATAGATTAGTAATAAGTTGAGTGGCTTAAAAAAATGAGTCATACCAATAAGATTGGAATTTATGCAGTTGCATATAATCTAGAGAACTACTAGAAAGTTTTATGGTAAATTGTTGTGATAAAATAAAGAAATTTAAAATAAAATAGTATGCAAGTAGGATCTTATTTTTATATTATTTACATAAGTAATTATTCATTTCCTGTAGTGCTAGAGATCGAATCCAGGGTCTCACACATTCTAGGAATGCTTCCTCCTACAGAGCTACCTTCTCAGCCTGTTACTATTAGTACATAAAACAAGTAGAAGAGAAATTAATACAGAGAGCAGACTAGAAGGAAAGTTATCAAAACATTGACACTGAAATCCCATGGGTGGCAGATGTACTAGTAACTTTTTTTACTGTATTCTTTCTGTGAAACTGGATATTCTAGTGACTTAAGCAAGTGTTACAGATATAACAACTACAATATTTTTAGAATATAATTTCTAAATAGTGCTTTGAAAATTGAAAACATTCAACTACAGTATAATAGTTATTTCTATTAACTTACTTAGTGATCTGCCATATGTTTTAGCTTTTAGATAATATTTCTAGAAAGTTATTAAAACTTTGTTAAGTGGCAGGGGAAGTAGCTCATTGGATAGTTTTTACCTAGCATGTATGAGGGCCTGGGTTTGCTTTAGCTGTTTAGGGCTGAAGAGTTAACTCAGTGGCTAAGAGCTGTCATTGCTCTTGTAGAGGACCTTCAATTCCCAGCACCCACATGGCATCTCACAACTGTCAGTTGACAGTTTCAGTAGATTTGATGACCTCTTCTGACCTTTATTGGCATGCAGGCACAGCACTCATATGCATAAAATAATACATTTAAAATATTTTAAGTTACTTAACTGTTACACAAATTAGCTTGGTAGCTGACATTATGTACAACTCAGTTTTCTTTGTTAGTAGATAAAGAAAATGGCTGATAAGCCACTGAATATATCTGAAGGCTTATCCAGATATTTTCTTATATAAAACTATAATTTTCAGCTTTACTTTTACTGCCTATTGGAGTGGTACAATTTTTCTTTAAATATGTTTTTCTGCAGGAGTTAAATAAGGTCAGTGTGCAGTTGGAGCAGGTCACTGCAAAGTTTCAGGAGAAGCAGGAGCATTGCCTTCAGCTGGAAAGCTATCTTAAGGACTACAAGGAGAAGCACCTCTCTTTAGAACAGAAAGTTGAAGACCTAGAAGGCCACATTAAGGTTTGTGTAAAAACAGTTGAATTTGTCATAGTTTCCACTCAACAGCTTTGGAGTCTGATGACCTTCACAGATCCAAAGACTTTTAAGTAACAGAGAAAGGCAAAGTGGTATAAAATTTAAAAATTACTTTATCAATTAATTTAATTCTATCTTTATTTTCAATTCCTTCATTAATGGGTGGCTTTTATAAATAAAAATTAACATAGTGCTAGTTTATTATAAAGTGAAAAGTATTCCAGGAGACACCAAACAGGATAAGTCTTGTTATAGAATGTCTTCTCCCCTTTAATTCTTCCATTTCCCTACATATTATTCTAATCGAATATCTCTTCTCTGGTGGATTTTTTTTCTTTTTAAAACTTTCCATACCCTTTGGAATTTGTCTCTAATTTAGTAATTCATTTAAACTTTCATAAGCTCAACCTTACTTTAAGATAATTCTAAGTGAGGTGTTGGTTTACTAAAAGATGAAATAATTAGATCCGCGAAAACTTTTAATTTGGTTCTGGGAATACTAACAGTTATAAAAAAAATTCTTAGGTTTCCATGTTACTTGTGTGATCAGTTGACACATGATGAATGATTACAGAATTATGAGATGAGTATTTTATATGGGCATCTATACCAGTATAATACAGAAGAATAGCCTTTACCGTTCTGTTTATGGGCTGTTCTTTCAAAATGCCAACAGCAGTAGTAATGACAGTTTAGATATGGTTGAAAAGAATAGGTGATAATATGTTACAGAGCAGTAAACAGAGAGAATTCTCACCTGGGCACCTTTTTAAAATAGTTGTAATTGGAACAAGAATCTCTGGGGTGCTGTTGCACAGTACTAGTCTATAAATAATACCTTATTCTGTGCATTTCAAACAGTTAGAAAAATTATTCTTTGAAAGATTTTAGCACAGAGCAAAGGTAAATGAGATGTCTAATTTGGTTTAAGCATAACACTATTAGGTACCCACTGGCATATATAATGTCTATGTTTTTGTGTCTTATTTAAAAAATAACTAAATGAGGTCTAGGGAGATTGCTCAGTCAGTAAAGCCCCGCCATGTAAGCAGTATGACCTGAGCTTGGATACTTGGTACCCACGGAAAATGTCAGGCATGATGCAAAGGGCCTGTGGTGTTTGTGCTGGGCAGGCAGTGAAAGGAAGGTCCCTGGGACTTAATGCTTGGCCAGCCTAGATGTATCTCCAAGCTCTGGCTTCAGTGACAGAACCTGTTTCAGAAAATAAAATGGAGAGTGATTGAGAAAGACACTCAATTTTGATATTTGTCCTCTGCCTGCAGACACTTCCCAAAGGCATGCATGCACGTGCACACACACACACACACACACACACACACACACACACACACACACACAATGATGAAATGAAAGAACATTGCTTCTACTTAAAACTATGTGTAATAACTTAATTTTATAAGTTTGAAAAATCAGACACATAATAGTATGTATGAGATGCCTGGTACAGTATAAACAACAGTGATATCATCCAAAAAAGACAATTAATAAGCAAAGGCAGGAATTTTATATTTATATTTGTATAAATTTGTTGTATATTTAGGATCAGTAGGTATAAGTTGGAGGACTACATGACAAATCCATTCAATTTTATGTTCAATATCTTGTTATTGTGTGGTTGTTAACTGCATGTACATAGGGTAAGTGGATATGGGAATAACAGGTTAGTTTTGTTTTTCAAACTTAAACTGACAAACATTTGCATTATTAATATTTATGTTTAAATTGAGTCTCTTAATTAATTTTAAAAATAACCACAGATTTATATAAAAAGCCTATTCTAGATTCTCTGATAGACTGTAATTAGAACGATTTCCTCATTCAATGGTGGTTTCAGTATGGGTTTCTATAAATACATTATAGCTATTTTGTATATTTTGTGAATAACAATTTGTATTCAGACCAAATGTTATAATTAATCATTAGTTATTGTCAAAATTCAAATGAATGCTGTACTTCACCCACAGAAACTAGAAGCCGATACTCTTGAAGTTAAAGCAAGCAAGGAACAAGCTCTGCAGAGTCTACAACAGCAGAGGCAGCTAAGCACAGACCTAGAGTTCAGGAATACAGAGCTGAGTAAAGAGCTTCAGGAGCAGAAGGAAGAGTAAGCTGGCCTTCCACTGTATATCCCTAAGGTGGTGGTTGTTCACATCGTCCTTAGAGAGTCACCAAGTGTGGTTGTGTTTCAGCATGTGTGTGTGTGTGTGTGTCTGTGTATGTGTATGTGTGTGTGTATGTGCCATTCACACAGTGCTGGGTATATCCACTACCAATGTTAATGTCAATGAAAATAAAACCTTTATTACTTGGTTAAAGTTAACTTCATTTTCCATTGTTCACTTAGTTCTATAAAATGTTAGTCACTATTCAGCAGTAATATGGTACCAGTTTCTCTTGTGCATTCATTTTGAGTTGTTCACTGGTTTGAAATAGTATAAAAATTTAAATACTGCAATGTGTATATGTATCACCTAAGAACAGCCAAGTTTCTGACTTGAGGTACTATACTAAGTACAGAATAGATTTTTTTTTTCTCATTAGGAATGATTTTTTTCAACTTTGCCATGGATTTTTGCAGCTTTGATGTTACTGAGTACTTAATTTGCTGTCTCTAGCTTTGATGAAACACTAAAAGAAACCTTGGGAGGAAAAGGTTTATTACTACATCTTACAGGTTAGAGTCCATTATCAGAGGAAGGCAGGACTAGAGGTCAAGGCAGGAACCTGGAGGCAGAAGTGAAGCAGAGGCCATGGAAGAGTGCTGCTTATTGGCTTGCCCTGCAGTGGCTTGCTTAGCCTATTTTCTCATACAACTCAGTACTATCTGCCTAGGGCTAGCACTGCTTGCAGTAGTGAAGTAAAATGATTCCTTTAAAAGTATCTTACTACATTATGGTAAGTGTTTTGATATTTAAATTTATCAATATAAAATGTGTTTTACATTACTAAGAGAAGAGAAGAGTCCCATTTATGCATAGGAAATAACATGCTGATTCAGTACTGGGGGGCCTGGAAAACTTGCTGGCCCTTGTAGACCCTCTAGGATTTGTTGTCTGAACTTCGCTGATGACTTCATGGTGGTGAACAAGACTTGATTAAGTTAGGAAATGTAAATAGCTTGGCCCTTGCTAAGGAAATCATGGGCATCAAATGAGATGTCTTAAGGTGACTTTCAGTGTTTTTAAAATTATTTTACTGTTTCTTCTGAGCCATACTAAAAAAAAAAATCAAGACTCAGTAATTACTTATGAATAATTTTGATTGATAAATTTTACATTACATTAACTTTAAAAATTCTTTTTTAAACCAGAGTATCTCGTACAAAATTGGATCTACAGAATAAATCTGAAGTCCTGGAAAATATTAAACAAACCCTTACAAAGAAAGAAGAAGAAAAAGTTGTCTTGAAGCAAGAATTTGAAAAGTTAAGTCAAGATTCAAAGACGCAGCACAAGGAGCTGAGTGACAGGATGCAAGCTGCAGTCACAGAGCTGACGGCAGTGAAGGCGCAGAAAGACGCCCTCCTGGCTGAACTCTCAACAACAAAAGAAAAACTGTCAAAAGTTTCTGATTCTTTAAAAAAGTCCAAAAGTGAATTTGAGAAAGAGAATCAGAAAGGAAAAGCTGCTATATTAGATTTGGTTAGTTGTTTACATTTATTTTCGTGGGTAAAAGTCATTATCATATTTAAAATGCCCTAAGTGGCCAGTGTATTTCCTTCTATTTTCCTTTCTAAACTGATAACACCTGTAAGTCATTACAGATGTTTTCAGTGTGATATTTCTTTATTAGGAAAAAGCTTGTAAAGAATTAAAGCATCAGCTTCAAGTACAGACAGAAGGTGCCGCGAAGGAGCAGAATGACTTGAGAAAGTCACTTGAGAAAGAGAAAGAGGTACAGTGTTCTCTTACTATAAACATGTAAAATATAATAGAAAGAGGTACATTTTCTTTTACTATAAATATGTAAAATATAATGAGCTTTTGTAGTTTCTAATTTTTCTCACCTTGATATGGAAATCAAGAGAACATTTATTTCTGTAAAATAAAATGGCTCATGTGTTTATTTTAAAATTGTTATTTGTGCTCTAGTTATCACTAACAAAATTTAAGTTCATTTTAAAATGTAAGGGCTAAATAAGGAAATATAATTAAGAAAAAAGAGAAAATTGAATCAACTAGCTATAAGAGTTTTAATTAGATAGGGTTAAAGAACATTATAGTTGAAAAAAATAATAGCATCTTAAACATGATTTATTTCCTATATTTGCCCTCGTTTTCTTTTTATTTATGTGATAAAACATTGACCAAAAACAGATTGGGAAGGAAAAGATTTATTTGGCTTCCATATCCCAGTCACAGCCCATTATTGAGGGAAGCCAAAGCAAGAACTCAAGCAGAGTCCTGGAGGAATGCTCTTTACTGGTTGATTCCCCAAAGTTTGCTCTCTTTGTTTCTTATTACCCAGGACCACTTGGCCAGAGGTGGAAGCACCCACAGTGGGCTGGGCCCACCCACATCAGTCATCAGTCAAGATGGTGCCTCACAAACTTGCCCATTGGCCAGTTTGGAGGGAGTTTCTCAGCTGAAGCTCTTCTTCGTAGATAACTCCAGCTTAGGTCATATTGACAAAAACTAACACTACATAAACAATGACAATATTAGTGACCAGAAGGTATTTCTGGACTGCTGCTACACAGTAATCAAATAGTTCATGTCACTAATCGCCTATGAAATAAGTTATACTTGGAAGGTGGCCAAATATTCAATAATATCTCCAAAAACTGTTGCTTGTAGCAGATACTCAGAAATTGTGTTTTGAATGAATAAATGAGTCAAACAAGTTTCAATTTCTTCTAGACTTCTCAGCAGTTGAAGGTAGAACTCAATTCAGTCAAGGGAGAAGTCACACAGGCTCAAAATACATTAAAGCAAAAGGAGAAAGAAGAACAGCATCTTCAGGGGAGCATAAATCAGCTAAAGCAGTCAGCTGAACAGAAGAACAAACAAATCGAAGCCCTTCAAGGAGAGCTTAAAACTGCTCTTTCGCAAAAGGTATTGATAAAAACAGTTTACTCTTATAGAAAGAAAGACGTGGAGTTCAGATAATATTCAAATGAGAGTTGAATGAATTATAGATGTTATATATACTTAAAATTACGTTAAATATAAAGCCTATATTTGATACCTGATTTAAGACTGAATGTTCATTGGAATTGTCAACTAATTTATTACCTAAATTTTTGGTAATCAGTTGTCTAATACATAGAAGCATAGAAAATACACAGACGCAATGTTTGCTATTGGAGCAATTACTTATGTCACATCTCTGCTGTCTTAGACAAATTTAAAGAAATTTGCAATAAATCATCCTTACTGTGGGAAAACAGTGACAAAAACCATGAAGTGAAATGTACTTTAAACATGCAGCAAGATCAGATTTCCTATAGTGTATCTGACATTTTATATTAAACCAGAAGGCTTTTCTTTCCAAGAATGAAGGGACAATTTATTGATAATATGCTGGTTTTCATTCTTAAACCTGTTCTTATCTTGTCCAGAATGAATTAGCAGAATAGGCTGATTTTGCATAAAATAATTGAACAAAATAAGATCTTTCCCACTGTTTGTTCTTGTATATGGCCTTTAGAGAAGAAGGTGTATCCTTAAGTCTATAAATTAACCTAAACAGTCATGTCATTACTAGAGTAAAAAGAATAAAAATTAGAAACAATACATATGAAGCTTTATCTTTACCAGTTTTTGTGTTATGCTACATTACATAAAAATAACTTTCTAAAAACATAGGCCATATAGAAACATTTGTCCTTTTGTCCTTACATGTGTAATCAGAATTGTCATGGTGTATTTTTTGTACATTTTTGCTAAGTCCTTTTTACTCTTCAACAACTGCATATATGTATACAGTGTTGTTGATCATCCTTAGATCCCTTGTTCTCCTCCTCCTCACCATCACCATGCCCTGCCACTTCCATATAAGCTCTTACACTACTTAACTTTTTTTCCTTTTTCAATTTTTTTGAGATAATTATACCATCTATTCCTCTCCATTTCCTCCCCAAACCCTCCCATATATACTTTTTTGCTTTTTTTCATTATATACAACTATATATGTAACAACATTAATGAAAGAAGACATCATGTCCCTCTTTTTTAAATGACTACTGAGTTTAATTAAGTTCCTGGCATAAACATGAATATGGAGTTACTGGAGTGGAGGCAACTCACCAGTAGCTACTTAATTAACACACTATATATATTTTCATAGGATGGATGGAGAGATAATGCTGTACTTGTGGACATTGTTTCCTCTTATCACATGTAGCTTTTTTTCTCACATAATATATCCTGATTATTGTTTCCCTGCCCTCTGCTCCTCCCAGCTCCTCCCCACCTCCCTTCCATCCGGATCACCCCCTTTCTGTCTCATTAGAAAACAAACAGGCTTCTAAGGGATAGAAATAAAATATAGGATAAAAACTTGTATACAATTTTTAGTGATTAGAGATACTAGCATTTCTGTTTCCTTTAAACACTTCTTCCTGTTGAGAATTCTAAAGTCCTTCTTAAGTTCTATTTCTTTGTAAAAGATACAATACATTGCTATAACTCATAGTCCTTGGGGCTCGCTCTTCCTAGTAAGTCCTTCTTGGTATCCTTCTCCACTCTCTTGATTCTGCCAGTGGCCTTCTCCTTCTAAGCCTGTCAGAACTGTTATGAGAGGTAATGTATGTATTTAAAAAAAAAAAAACCAAACATGTTTTTCCATTACATAGACGTATCTTAAATATGTCTTATTTTTTTAAGATTTATTTACTTATTTGTTTTATGTATATGAGTACACAGTGGCTATCTTCAGACACACCAGAAGAGGACATCGGATCCCATTACAAATGGTTGTGAGCCACTATATATGGTTGCTGGGAATTGAATTCAGGACCTCTGGAAGAACAGTCAGTGCTCTTAACCTCTGAGCCATCTGTCCAGAACCAATATGTCTTATTTTTATATCCCTCCCACATATTCTTGAAGATAAGCTGATTTTAGAGTACTTTGAACTTGTATGAAATTTTTATTTTCTGTCCTGATATTAATAAAAATGACTTTTAGAAGTTCCCAGAGTTAGTTACTCTTGAATTTTCAAAAGTATAAACTACATATTCAGGTCAGCACAGTAATGGCTTCTTACTTTCTTTTATGTAGAAATTTCTTTTAGTTCAGCCTTAAAATGTCCTTCAGGAAATCTAGCACAGGGTCTTCTGTCACAGCATCGTTGTTACTGGCTCCCGAGAGCACAGCACCTAAGACTGCCTAAGAGAATGTCTCTCTTTCTCTTTGATTATGCTTGTATTTTAAATAGTATGGACTTGTTGGTTTGGTAATTCTCTGACTTTATAAATTTAAAATAGGTTGCTCTTTATTAAAATATAATCCTAGACCATAAATGCACTTTAGTGGGCTTCTCAGATATTTTAGTTGTATGCGTTTCATCTTATATTTGACTGGCTTCTTACTTGCTTTCTCCTGTAAATAACTACTGATGTTTTAGACAGTGCTGGAGAATAACCTGCAGCAGCAGTCATCGCAGGCAGCCCAGGAGCTTGCAGTGGAGAAAGGAAAACTGTCAGCACTGCAGAGCAACTATGAGAAGTGCCAGGCAGACCTGAAGCAGCTGCAGTCTGACCTCTATGGCAAAGAGTCTGAACTTCTAGCCACAAGGCAAGACCTTAAGGTATAGTAAACTGTGGTGTGGTATAAAGGCCAGGAAACAAGTCAATATCTATGAAGTATCATATTCTTCTATTAAATTACTCTTTTAATGTTCCTTTTTAAAAATTATAGTTTTATGACAAAAATCATGATACACACACACAGTGAAAACTCATTTTGAAATGAATTACAGTGAAATAATGTGGGCATATGTTATGGTATTAGCTTTTCTAAGGAGTTTGAAGCCTTCATTTGAGAGTATCTGTGGAGACTGGCTGGTTCTAAGCCAACTGTGGGAAATGTAAGTGCTATTAGTGTGGTCAAGCTTTTAGTGTTATGTATTTGTCAGCTTTCTAACTTACAGGAATGCCTGCTGATTAAAATCAGGCCAATTAAATATAGCCTTAATTAATAATACTGTCTGATCAAATAATGTATCATGTTTGTTAAAATGAAAGGTATAAATAAAAAGGTAGCAAATTTTATACAACACTGGCATATCCTTTCTCGAAAGGAAAGTGAATATCACGTTCTTATACAGAGGGGACCAGCACTCTGCCCTATCCCTCATATCTCATCCCTGTCCCTGTCTCTGTCTCCTCCCCTCTTCCCCAACCCCTCTCTCTTTCTCTCTCATCATGGTGGTTGTTGGTCATTGAAGGAAGTTGGTTGGAGTTTGTTAGTAACTATGGTCTAAGAAGAAACTAAAGGAAAGAAATTAGACTCGGGGATCTCTCTCCTCTCCTCTCCTCTCCTCTCCTCTCTTCTCCTTCCCTCTCCTCCCCTCCCCTCCCCTCCCCTCCCCTCCTACCTAGGCACAGGGGGGTGAAACCAGAGGGATAAAGGGTGGGAAAATGAAGAACCCACAAAGTAGCAAAGACCAGCTACAGTGTAGGATGTGTTTCTCCAACCTAGCAAGGGCAGTAACCAGGGCATATAGGCATGAGCTGTCACAGGACAGAAAGACGGACTCAGCAATGAGACAAAGCCACGCAGGCATCTGAGACGACAGACAGACAGTGATCAAAGTACTGTGTGTGGTGGGAGGCTGAGATGAGAGGGCCTCTCGGAGGAGGCATCTGCTCTGAACCCAGATGGAGAACTGGAGCCCCCCCCCCCGGGTGGGGCTGCAGCTGAGGAGGCAGGAGGTAGCTTCCCCAGGAGGGAGAGAGCTGATCTATCCATCCTGGGCAGGAGCACAGTAGGGCCGGTAGACACAGGCCTGGTCCCTTGGCACTGGGAACTGCTGGTTGCAGGCAGACTTCTTCATTCAGGGGTTGGATGGATGAGCCCCTCTAGGCACTGGGGAGAGAACAAAGGAAACAGACAACATCCCTCATCCTTGGGGGACAGCAGAGGAGGGCCAACTAGAAGAAACAGCCTCATACGGGGGGCCTCCTCACTGTCCCCTGCTGAGTCACTTCCTATATGCTATCTCCTTTTGTTAAAAGTGCACTACTGTAAAATTTGTTTGTAAAATATGTATATATTTTATATTGTATTCATGGGCTCCTGTGGGGAAGGATTTATGAAGAGAACCAGGCCACTTAGATCTGTGAGTAGGTTCTGAACTCTAGGTAGAGTTTGGAAATACAGTCTTTATAAGGATGTCTGGTGATAGGAAGAACAGAGCCAACCAGGAGTGCTAGCTTATGTTTGGAATTTATGTTTAAAAAAAGGAGGATCCAAATTGTAAAGTATACTAAATGCTTAGTGCAAAACAATTGGAAATTATGTTTGGGTTAAAAAATAACAACAACAACCATGCAGGGTACAACAGAGGTGAAAAATGAAAAACATGCAGTTTTAAATTTTAAAACTGGACATTTTTAAAGAAGCTTAGATCGCTAGTAGGGATATTCAGTTAAGAATTTTCTCTCCTCCTGGGGATCTGGTTTCCTGCATGAATGTGGTTGCATTAACTCATGCAGGCACATGTGTGTGTGTGCACACACAAATAAATAAAAATAAATTAATTACAAATATCTTTCTCCACAAATTCTGGTAATTGCATATGAGCTTGTTAGAAGCAGGATAGAGTTAAGAGAATGGAAGCTGTAGAGAGCAGAGTTTCTAAGTTCATAGCAGGCCCAAGGGAGGGTAAGAGATAAGTTGTAAGGTGACACAGACATAGGAAACTGAGGGAAACAAGGGAAGGCAAAAGGAGGCAGGTTAGCCAAGGGGTAGGGGTGGGGTGTGGAGTCAAGAGTGCTGGAGAGGTAGCTCAGTAGTTAAGAATATTTACTGTTTTTTCCAGAGGACCTGAGTTTGATTCCCAGCACCCACATGGCAATTCACAACTGCCTGTATGTAACTTAAGTTCCACGGGATCTAGTGCTCTCTCTGACTTCTGTAGACTCCACACACATTTGGTGCTAAGGCAAAACATGGGCAAAACATACATACACATAAAAAATGAAAATAAATATTTAAGGAAGGTTCTTGTTAAATTGCTTGTTTTTTTGTTTGTTTGGTTGGTTGGTTGGTTGTGTTGTTCTACAACACATTGAAAGGCAGGGGAAGTTTGCAGAGAAGTTTGCATTTAAACTGAAGGCAGTGAAGAGCCACTGAAGGATCCACATGTAGTCTGCATGAGTGAGAAAGCATAAGGACAGGCTAGGGAATGTTTTACAGCAGGGCACGATGGAGCCTCTGTGATGAAGCTCTTTTTGCCCACCTGCTCTGATACAGCAGAGCAGAACGTGGTTGGAGGACCTATTTGCTTTACTCGAAGCCCCCTTCTTTACCATTCACGGGATAACTATTTTTGTCAACTTCTTTTCCTTTTGCTTCAGTGAGCTGATCTCAAATGTGAGAGAGAAGGGAAAAGAGAAAGCATTCTGCAGCATGACACTTGCCTGTCTGTTGTAGCTGTTGTAGTTGTCAGTGTATACTCAGGCTGACAGCATGTACTTGGACACCAGCAGGGTTGACCAGACTGTCCTAATCTGTGCTGTGAGCCCCATCTGCTGGATCGTTTATGAAATAGTTTGTTCACTGGATATTTCTATTGGCTATAATCTATGCTATTATTTGTTCAGAAAAATAGAAGTGGAATTTTCTATTCAATTCAAATTCATAATATAAATATATTTCTGAAGTGAAGTGAAAATTATGGGGGGTTATACAGAATTAAATCTGACTCTTCTCATCCTGGTACTTTTACGCCATTTTATCAGAAAAAGTAAGAGCTAATATAAAGACTTTATTTCAAAAAAGTATGGGAAGGCTTGTTTAATAAAAACAATTGGAACCACAAGGGACCACAGCAACTTTATAATCATGTCAGGGCTGACAGTTGATCTACTCAGTGATTTGCCTATTGCAGTGTGTGTGGCTAAGGTAAAGATAGGAAAAGAAAGGGACCAAGGGAACATCCCCAGGTAAGCAGAGCTGAGCGAGTGAGGCATGCCCTGCAGTACTGTTGAGGGGTGTGTAGTAGATGTTCAAACACAGGGCAGGACACTGGCCCTGGGCATCGTCATGAAGACCTCATGATAGTCTAACTTTCATCTTGACTTCAAAGAGCTAATTAATGGACTTCATCCATTTAAATTTTTTGAGTCCGTGCATTTGAAATCTTATAAACCAATGACACTTTTGTGGTTCTTATAGCATTTCTTAGGGGTATTACTGTTTTCTTGGTTTTAGCAAGCCTGTTGAACCAGAACCACTCTTAACTAGTTATGGTTGCAGTAGATTTGAAACTTGTTTATTTCAGTGCTGAGATCAAACTCAGGGTCTTATGCATGCCAGGCAATTACTTGACACTAACCTCTACCCCTGCCCCCAGGACAGTAAATTTTATTCTTTTAAAAGTCAGTTTTCCCTTGGTGACATCTAGGCCAGTTGCCATGTTGTGCATTTTACACAGGGTTCTCACATTGGTTCTGTGTATTTGGTGGTGAGCATTTGCTCAGCGTCCCTGTACAGTTTTTACTGCACATGCCACTCTTCTGTGATAAGTACCACTTTATGCAGGGTACTGATTTTATACTGATTAATAGAAAATAAGTGTGTGTTCTGTGCAGTCCTGACTGGGGTCAGAGGTTCTTCCCTGACTTGCATTACCTGGCTCCTTGTCAGGGGAAATGCTCCTGCAGTAAGAATTGGGGCCTCTCTTTGGTCTGCTGAAGAGTGTGGTAGCTAGTTCTCACTTCCTGCAGATCCTCAGCCAACGTAGCTGACGGTGGCAGTTCCGTTTCCCAACCATATCCCCAAATGTAATATAACAGGCAGAAACTTAGCCCTTTCTTCTACTTCAGCTATTCAAATGTCTGAGCCTTAGAGCAGTCAGTAACTATGATAGTAACTGACCTCACTTGCATTGGGTATTAGTCATCTTCCTCATTGTTGTGGCAAGACATCTGACAGAAGCTACTTTGAAGCGTTTGTTTGTTTGTTTGTTGTTGACTCACAGTGAGAATACCATGTCCACCATGAGTGGAAGCTGTGGCAGTAGAGCTCAAAGCCACAGGTCACATGGTGTCTGTAGAGACGAACATGAGTGACCTGCCCTGCCTCCCTTCTCTCCTTTCAGTCCAGGACCCCAGATTATGGAATGGTGCTGTCCACATTTAGGATCGGTCTCTCTGCCTGAATTATCCTAGTCTAGAAATTCCTTCACAACACAACCAAAGGTTGGCTTCCATAGTAATCCAAAGCATATTAACATGACAGTGTTCACCACCACATGAGGGACTTAGAGCCATCAGTAACTATGATATTAACTACATCACTTGTACCACTGAGACAGGAAACTCAGAGGGTGGGCCTATGGCTGTCTGAATACAGAGTTACATATAAAGCTAAATTTATTGAATGAATGACATTAACAGCTATGAAATACCCCTATAAGAAAACTGTCTTGTTTGTCAAGGTGCTTACCAGGTCAGGAGACATTAATCCTAGAAAATGTGTGTACATATGTAGCATTCAATTGAATTTCTTTTTAAATTGTTTTCATTCATTTCTCCACTGATCTTTTCTCCAGCCATATATGTGTTTCTCTAGATATATTTGATATAGTTGTTACTTGATATCCCTTCCTATATTATAAGTAGGTAAATACTCAGTAAATGTTTTTAGATTATTTCTAGGGAACCTTCAGCATTGTCTTTCCTCGCCCCCCTCTTCCTTTTTCCCCTCCCCATCAACCTTCTCCTGATACAAGGTCTCACTAAGCAGCTTTGGCTGACTTGGAATGTGCTATGCAGAGCAGGCTGACAGCCAAGTCACAGTGAGCCACATGCCTCTGGCTCAAGAGTGCTGGGATTAAAGGTGTATGCCACCAGGCCCAACAGCTTTAGTCTCTTAAGATCCTAATTGTGATGAAAAAGTCCTGTTGCCTAGTATCTTTTTCTGATTATTTCTACATTAATCGAAGCTCATGGATAAATACATAAATATTTATCCTAGTATACCTGCCTATTTACTGATTTGATTTACTCTATCTATAAGTTTGTATGCTTAAGGCATTAGGCTACGCCAGATAGACCAGGTATGGAGCAAGCTATCATGTAGGTTTGTACGACTACCCACTTCACTGTTCACGTACAGATCTTCTAACAAAGATATCCAGAGCATGTCCTCACCATTGACATGTGATTATTTACTGTTTGCTATTATGCTTTTACTAACTGTTTGTGCTTATTAGAATTTACTAATCATAGTAATTTGAGGAAATAATTTTTGTAAGTCTGTAGAAGAGAAGCTC
Organism: Mastomys coucha; assembly: GCF_008632895.1. Lineage (NCBI taxonomy): Eukaryota > Metazoa > Chordata > Mammalia > Rodentia > Muridae > Mastomys > Mastomys coucha. The sequence goes on from NW_022196910.1 coordinate 23,727,221, forward strand.
ACTCTGGCACAAGAAGACCTGATTTCAAACAGAAATCAAATTGGAAACCAAAATAAATCAATTCAAGAACTGCAAGCCGCCAAAGCTACTTTGGAGCAGGACTCGGCCAAGAAAGAGGTGCTGCTGAAGGAGCAGAGTAAAGCACTTGAGGATGCTCAGAGAGAAAAGGTAGCTCCCTCCCTACCTTACCTCAGACCCTAGAGGAACTGAGAGTGTGTGAGACTGTGTGCAGTCCCTGGAGGCCCTGTGTCTCATACTACTGCCTTGTGTCTGTTCAGTTTTCTTACTGTGTTTTGTGGTTTTATAAGCATCTTTTTCACACCATAGAACTTTCTGTTGTATTCCAAACTGGAATTCCCTTTAGTTATAAAAATTGTGTTTTTAGGAGTGGGGATTGTGAAGCTGGAATGGGATTCATGATTTATGGCTCAAATTTCGATAGTTCTGACATACAATATTTAATTGTGTTTAACTGCAAGGATTTTAGCTTGGACACATCTTGTTTAGTGTCAATTCTATCCCTAACAGATGACTTAATTTTTAAAATTTTATTTATTTATTTATAAACTATAAATTGAAAAGTCTACTTAAAATAGAGAACCTTATATAAAAGCAGTAATAGTTATAGAAGTTGTAAAAACAAATTTTTACAGTATTTAATCTCAGTGTTGACATTATCAAGGTAAACAGGAAGGGAAGATGCATAATCTACTCTAGTTAACCTCAGAGAGAGGTGCGAGTGGAGTCATAGACACCAACATTTTAGCACACTAACTTTCAAGAAAGTGGATGCTTTATATGTATTTATAACTTCTCTACAGTCCTTGAAGGAAAAAGAACTAATAACTGAAAAGTCTAAATTGGCAGAGATGGAGGAAATTAAATGTAGACAAGAAAAAGAAATCACTAAACTCAATGAAGAACTCAAGTCCCACAAACAAGAAAGCGTAAAGGTAGGTTAATATCCTATCTTTCCCTCTCATCTGTTGTAATTTTGTCCTATACATTTATGTGTGTTAATGTGCTAGACAAGTTATTTTACTGTTTTTGACAAATACTATGGCCAGAGTGCTCTTTACTGCATGATAGCTATATGCATATTGAAACCTACTTTTATTCTCTGATTACTGAATAAAGAAAAACAGCTGCAGGGTAAGTTTAGATTGAAATGATAAAGTGGGACACTGATGTAGAAGGTTCTATTTATAAGTAATAATTTACAAACATGTAGGACTTTATATTTAATCTTATGGTTTAGCATTTTATCCTTTAGAAACATAGACAGGGCGTTGGTTGCAGAAGCTCTGTACCATGTGATTTGTTAAGTGTTGTGCAGTTTGATAAGAAAGCTCAGGTGCTCTCTCTGGGGCTCCCCTGACAGCCTTTATATGTATGGCCATATTCACCATCTGCCTCGTGCAGTTTGTCTCAGGTTCTTCTGTTCTTCAGTCTGTGTGACTCTGTAAGTCAGTATATACTCACAACGTAATACTATGTTTGATGACTAAATGATTACATGCTAAGTGAGCAAACTGGAAGAAAGATATAGAGCTAAGTTTTGGAAGATGTAATTAAAACATGGGTGTGTAGAGAGCATTACCTTAGTGAAATTATTAGTGAGTAGGAAGTAAATATCTTGCATGTTAAATAAGTGGTTTGAAATATGGAAGTTAAGGACTCCCTTATCTGGTGGTATGAAAAGTTATATGAATTTCAGCTGTCATTTGACATATTGATTAAAAGTTGTCTTAGTGTGCTTTCTGTCTATCACATGCTGTGATAAACACCATGACCCAAAGCAACCTGTAGAGGAAAGAGTTTGTTTCAGTTTGTAATTCTCAGGTCACATTCTATCACTGAGGAAAGTCAAGGTGGGAACTTGAGGCAGGAACCTGGCAGTGAGAACTGAGGCAGAAACCATGGAGAAGTGCTGTGTAGTGGCTTACTCAGCCTACTTTCTTAACAGCACACAGGACCACTAGGCCAGGGGTTGTACCACAGTCAGATGGGCGCACCCATATCAATCAGGAAGATCCCTCTTAGGTTTCCCACAGGCCATCTGGCGGCAGCACTTTCTCCATTGAGATTCCTGTTCCCTTGTGTTGAGTTAACAGAAAGTTAGCCTGTACATTGGGATGATTTCTTTCTGGCTTTTTTCAACAGGAAGTAACAAATCTCAAGGATGCCAAACAACTTTTGATTCAGCAGAAATTAGAACTTCAAGGCAAAGTGGACTCACTAAAGGAAGCTCTTGAGCAGGAAAAGAAGAGTCAGCAGCTGATGCGAGAGCAGGTGAAGAAGGAGGAAGAGAAGTGGAAGGAAGAATTTTCTGAGAAGGAAGCAAAACTGGTCAGTGAATTAACTTAATAGCAGGAAATGTGCTTTAAAGTAGAGGTTTGAATCAATCCAGTAAGATTTTTCTACCGAGAGACTGAGTAGAATGGATGAAAACTGGCAGCAGAAACTTTGGGTTGGAATTACAACAACTGAAGCCTGCTTTTCCTTCCCTGCATGTGTTTACCTCAGAGGAAGCATCTGGCTTTTCTTTATTGAACTGACTTCGATCTCACCAGATAGCTTTGCAGAATGTTCTAGTCGATAATGGAGGTTTGCGTTATAGCTCTGGTGGTTTGAAAGCAGAGAGGGGTTACACTGAGGCAGGAGAGCCGAGCTTTGTTGATAGGACATCTTATTATTCCTCTACCATGTGCATCTTCCCCAGTCCTGGCACACAGGAGAGTCTCAAGTTGTGTCACTGTATTTGTGTCTGCTGAGAGTCTTGTAGACCCTCATTTCTGCATGGCTTTTGAGCAAGCCTATTTAAATTACACATTTGGTTTGCAGAGTCAGGATTTTAGTGTATGAGATAAAATGTTCTCCCGCCTCCTTTCCAGGAGAGGCAATATGATTTATATCTTTGAAGTTTTCATTTTAATGAGTAGAGATATTATTTTGTACCATCTATAATAGCTTCTCCTTCCCTATTTTTTCTCAGCATTCTGAAATAAAAGAAAAGCAAGCAGGAATGAAGAAACATGAAGAAAACGAAGCTAAGCTTACCATGCAGGTCACAACATTAAATGAAAACTTGGGTACTGTGAAGAAGGAGTGGCAGTCTAGTCAACGGAGAGTTAGTGAGCTTGAGAAGCAAACGGATGACTTACGGGGCGAAATTGCTGTCCTAGAAGCAACTGTTCAGAATAATCAAGATGAAAGAAGAGCACTCCTAGAGAGGTAATTGATGTCTGATGAAATTAGTACTTGCAGGGCATGGTGGTGGAGGAAGTGCAGGCCTGCCTTTAATACCAGCCCTCAGGAGACAGAGGCAGGTGGATCTCTGAGTTTGAGGCCACCCTGGTCAACAGAGTGAATTCCAGGACAGCCGGGGCTACACAGAGAAACCCTGTCTGGAAAAAAGCCAAATAATAATAATAATAATAATAATAATAATAATAATAATAATAATAATGTTTGTATCTATTATAAATAATAGGAATATTGTCATTCTACATTTTCCCACTAGACCAAAAATTGAGGAAAGTGTGTAACCTCTGCAGGTATGTAAACAGCTGTTAAGATAATCAGAGTTTAAAAGAAATTAAATAGCTGAATTTAATGTATGTGTATAAAATTACCAAAGTATTCCATTATCTCTATTCCAGAAAGGTCTTTAATAATTTCTTAAATATTAACTTTGTCTTTGCAATCTATTCTGTAAGGTGTCTTAAAGGAGAAGGTGAAATAGAAAAGCTTCAGACCAAAGTCCTAGAGCTACAGAGAAAGCTGGATAACACAACTGCAGCCGTGCAGGAGCTGGGCAGAGAAAACCAATCCCTCCAGGTAAGGCTCCTGTGATTCCGGTACTTTCTTATCCTCCAGTTTCTCTTTCAGTGAAAACAGACTTTTACCTTTAGGAAAAGCCTTCAGGGTTGAGGATGTACTTCAGTGGTAGAGAACTTCCCTATCCATTGTACAAGGACCTGGGTTCCTTCTCCAGTACTACATAACACAGAGAAAACCAAAAGGACAATAAAATCCATGCTTAATAACTGTTTTCAGATAAATACTCTGCCAAAGACCAGCCTCTGCCTGGTCAAGGGCTCTGAGAAAAGGGGTGCCTAGGAGCAGCAAAATGAACAACTTGAAGTCAAATCATCAGTCCAAGCTGGCAGCCTATGTTCTGCTTATGATGGCTTCCTAGACAGCTCTCTATAGATAACTCTTGGCTCTGTAGTCTGCTCGAGACAACTCTCTTCATACAGCTAGCTTTCTGCTCAAGAGAGCTTTCTCTTCTTGAGACAGCTCTCTCTGCTAGTAAAAATTCTAAAAGTTCTCTGAATAGCTCATGGGTTTTCTGACCAGATTTTTATAAATCTTTGAATTGTCCACCCAAGGCAGAAATCCTGTTAGCAAAGTTCTAGAAGTAATTCTTGGGTTTTTCAATCACAATCAGAAAGCCAGAAAAAAATTCTACAAGAGCTGTGTTAGCTCTTCAAGCAGTTCTCTCTGGAAACTGCTAGAAAATATTCTTAAAGAGCTGTGTTTGTTCTCTAAGTAATTCTTTGGATTTCTGACCAATGTAAGAAATCCTGGAGTGTAAAAAAGAAAAAAGAAGAATAGGTTAATAATAATAATAATAATAATAATAATAATAATAATAATAATAATAAAAAGAAGCCCTGTTAGAAAAATTCAAAAAGAGCTGTGTTCACTCTCTAGAGATCTCCAGACAGCTCAGCTCTCAATAGGAAAAACGAATCAAAGCAAAACAAAAAACCGTGCTCTTCTCTGCTAGCTCATCTCATGCAGACCAAAAGCCCAGTCTTTATTTATATATCAATGGTTCAGCAGTTAAGAACACTGACTGCTGTTCCAGAGGTCCTGAATTCAATTCCCAGCAACCACACAGTGGCTCACAACCATCTGTAATGAAATCTGATGCCATCTTTTTGTGTGTCTGAAGACCGGGTACTTATATTCATAAAATAAATTAATTAAAAAAAAATTCAGTCTTCTATTCCAAGCTCCTTCTTGACCATCCCATGATCACCATTCTATAACTTTACATTTTTTTTAACATTACAAAAGAATTCAGAGGTCTGCCAGCCTTTGTAAATTTATCTGGGTGGGACCTTGCCCTTTGATCCCCACTCCCTCAATCTCTTTATCTCCTTCTTTAGTATCTTTCTGACAAGCTGGCTCATAGTACAGCTGCCTCTGTTCTCTTAGATCTGTAAAGCTCCTTATATAATTCATATTGCTTCTTTATATTTTGCATAGTTGAGAAATTACATATTTCTGAACTCGTGGTTTTAGAGTTCTTTCCCACAGTCTTGAGGGCTGTCCTGGAGATTTCAGAGTTTATCTTTTTACTGAGACATTAGCTATACCCTCAACTTCTAGACTCATGTTGTCTCTGATTATCATGGAGTGATTAGCCTTGGCAGAGAAGACATTTTTTAAGGGAGGGACATGGAAATACGTACAGTATTATACAAACAAGCCTTGTTGCCTCAGAAACCATCAACACTCATGGAAGGCCATGTGCTGCTAGCTCTGTTCCAGGGGCAGGAACCATGGCATTCTCTCTCTTACATGACCATGCCGAACCGGCTAACTGTCCTTGTAGAAATAGTTTGTAGATTTTATGAGTAATTGTGTGAAAGATAAAAAGGTAGTTGTTTCAGAGACCTCTTGTTTGAGAGCAACATCATTCTAGGTTTATCACAAAGAAAGAAATTTTAAAAATTCATGAACACAGGGATAAATAAGAAATGATCTCAAGCTAGGCATGATGGTACAGATCTTTGAATCTAGCACTATGAAGGAAGAGGCAGGGAGATCACTTCAAGTTGGAATTCAGCCTGGACTACAAATCAAGGCATTGTCTCAAGCAGGGTGCGGTAGGTTGGGGAAGCAGGGCAGGGGAGCTAGTAAAAGCAAAAGTGAACAGAAAGTGAGGTGACTTGGGTATGTTCTCACAGTCATGAGGAAAAATTTGCTGTTGTGATACAACAAATGTAAAATTGCCATAAGCTTCACAATTGCCAGAATTTTGTAATTGCCAATGCCTCTGAAACACAAAACAAAACAAAACAAGAACTCAGCTCTTCTCTACTAGCTCATCTCATGCAGACCAAAAACCCAGTCTTTATTCACATATCAATGGCTAAATTTACTTAATTTTGTTTTGTCATTCAGATTTATGAATATAGCTATTCTGACAAATGGAATAGTATTTCTGACCTTAAAATTTTGTTTCATATAGCATAAAGTCAAAATTTTATAAATACCTGCAACAAATAACCAGTTCATTTTTCTATAAAATGTTATATATCTATAGTCTAATGTATCAAACCTTTTTAAAAACAGATCAAACACACACAAGCATTGAACAGAAAGTGGGCAGAAGACAATGAAGTGCAGAACTGCATGTCCTGTGGGAAGTGCTTCTCAGTCACAGTGCGGCGGGTGAGTGACCCCAGAGCTGAGCTGTGGGCTCCTTAGCATCAGTCTATGCAGGCTAGGTTCTGGTTATCTGTGTATTTGAACTTTAGTTTAAATTCAGTCCCTTCTGTTGTACTATTCTCTAGAGCAGTTGTTTTCTGAAATCATGAGTAGATAGTCAACGTGTGTTTTAATTATATGTGAGTTCTTTTAAAAGAAGCAAAAGGAGAGCGAGTTAAAGAAGTGTACTATAGATAAATGTATTACGTTTAAATTCCAAGTGAAGACAGTGTTCCTGGGGCTTTTGGTGAATAGGAAGAGTTTTTCGTTTGACCGGAGCACTTTCATGCTTTAGAAGAAGGGCTTCCTCAAGTTCTCTTGGGAATTCTAGGTTAGAAGCAAAGCCCATCTAAAATGTTACCACAGTGTTTGATCAGTTTACAGGTTAAATTACACGGGGGATAAACTCAAATACTCAGAGATATCATCAGACCTTCATCCCATGCTTTGTAACAGTCATATATCTTTATAAAGCTCTTGCTATAGTGTCTGTGCTTGAAACTATTTAATTTTTGTCTTACCAGCATCACTGCCGACAGTGTGGAAATATCTTCTGTGCTGAGTGCTCAGCCAAAAACGCCTTAACTCCTTCTTCGAAGAAGCCTGTTCGTGTCTGTGATACATGTTTCAATGATTTGCAAGGATAGCGGGTTATCACAACTGCAGAGTAGTATCACACTAACATTAGACTTTTAATAAATTGATTTGGACTCTGGTTGCATACTAGGCCAAATTGGAATTCGTATATTTTGGAATGTTACCAGTATCCAGTAAAACTCTTCTATTTTTGTGAGACTTGGGTTCATCTTTAATTACTTTTTTCCATTAAACCCCTAGAACAGCTTTCATGCCAAGGCCAGAATTAGCCAATGAAATGTAAATAATCTTTGGACAGAAAATAGCAATGTATTTTTTTAAATATAATTTAATTATTCACAAGTGATGAATACAATTCCTTTGCTTCTTTCTCTCAGATTATATGTACAGAACGTCTGAATTGTTCCTATCACTTGTTGCGGTTTCGTTGCACAATAACACAGTGATTCTATTCTCTGGGTGGAGTCATGCACAGGAATGTAACACTTTCTGGGTTTCTCCTGTATAAGTCTATAGCTCAATTATGTTGTTGTGTTATACATATTACTTGAGTGTTCTAAATGCAGTGTATGCTAAATGATGTGTTAACCATGAATTTGAGTGTAGGTTTTGTTTGGGCAGTATTGACTAAATTCTCAAGTAGATTTGATGAACTCCTATGTAAAATTAATGGTACTTCTGGGATTGTATTTATGAAATGAGTTAATTTGCATTTCTCTATCTTAATTCAGACACCCACACACTGTCCCCTAAAAAAAAATTGTATATAACTTTCCTTCTTGAGCTGGAGGGTGAGTAGAACTGTGTGGTGGCCTGGTCTTGGTTTTTTGCTGGTGGAAAGTTTTCTGAAATGATCTCACAGCGCAGCCTCACTCCCTCCTTTCAGCGTCTTTAGGAAGTTTGCTTTCCAATCTTTGTAAGTGTAGCTCAGCCTCACTGTAAACTGTGCTTACAGTTGAGCCTTTTTAAAGATAGGAACTGATACTGCTAACGTGTCTGTGAAGACAAAATCAAATGGTAAGGAAATAGTAAAGTTGTTCTTTATACTTTCTCTAACCTAATAGGAAAGAATACATTGACAGTTAGAAAGCTGGCTTCATGTCTCTGATGAGGGCTCCATATTAACTGGGGATATTTTAACTTTGAAAAATAGTGCTATGAGATTACACAACTGCTACAAAACAGAGTCCATATAGCCCCACCCCTCCATATACCTAGGAGCTCCTAAATTATGATAAAAACAAAAACACAGTTGCTTGACCCCTTAAAAGGTCATTTGTCTGCCAACTGATAAACTTGTTATCAGAAAGCATTTGAAGGCTGAACTTAACTACATACTAGTTTTTGAATTATCTTTCTGAAGAAGAAATATAAACTTACACATCAAATCATTGCAGTCATTTAATAATAATAATAGCAGAGAAAGATAAGAACTAATATTTCATTTGTAAGAAAGAATTTATATTACACACTGCTGTCAGGAGTATGCTGGAATCTTCATGTTTTTATGACATACTTACACAAACAACAAGAGACTGACATGCAATTTTTAATTACTTAGCAAAGTTAGACCTTGCTTTCAGTAATTACTAAGGGCACAGATTATTTTCCAGGACTTGGATAAATATATAAAGGATATATATCCTTGAGCTTATATGATGAAGTGATACAATGGCTCTATATTAAAAATAATATTTGGGTAATATAGACTGAGCTGTTTATGCATTTTATATAATTGTGAATTCTTTCAGGTAGTCCTAATTCTACATTTTTGGTTTTTGCATATAAATACTTTGAAGTATGTTAAAAATGCAGATATTTATAGCACTACTTTGTGAAAATTCTGGATTAAAATATTTGTTCATTTCATCCTTTAATTGAAGACACTGAAGACTTTCTTTTTGAGCATCCCTACTTCACAAAAAATAGAAGTGGCCACAAAGAAAACTCTATGTGTTTATGGTAGTTTTCTTGTTTCCCCCAATAATCTTATTCAGAGGTCCAAATAATGTCAGCCACACGCACTGTACTGATGACACAGTGAAGCCACACAAACCATTGCTCCTGTTGACTATCACCAACTCAGTATGGACTAGAAACAAAAATTTAAGATTTTTTTCTCATTTAATTAAAAAGTCTTGTGAGTTCTTTCTGGCTGTGCATTTAGATGTTTGCTAGTAGTATTGTGTTGTCAGTGGTTGGAGTCGCCACGTACAGAGTCCCAGTTCTTGGCTATCATGCAAAATTGGCATCAGGTGTTGGCAAACTGCAAACCCTAGCACAGAAATGGTAGTTAAAATCAGGTTTTGCTGGGTTTGTGTACAAAAAACTGTATGTACAGAATATTTGTAATAGATAGCAGGTAAAGCTGCTGATATAGGACTTATTTGTTTTGGAGAAAGGAAAGAAGGAAACAAACACAAAAACCTCAGCGCAGTGTACAAATAAACATTTTGTTCAACTACCTCTTAAAGTGGAATTAGCAAGTTTAATAGCTTCCTTATAGTAATATTAAATAGCGACTGACAAATTTACGTTCCCATGCCTCTTAAAAGGTCTTCATGATTACTTTCTATAGTTTTGAGGTCTTTATGGCTACTTTTTTACTCTTGCATTTGCATAAGATGTTTAGCCTCTAAGTGGAAGGCAAATGACAGCCGTATATTTTGATATTTGTGACCTGTTTAACTATAGCAGTTTTTTTTTTAAATGCACTTTGGCTATAAAAACCATGGATAACTTGATCTATAAGATTTAAATGTGCCATCAATTTAGTATTCTTAGACATAAGCTTGATGAGTGATCTTCTATAATTATAATGTGCCACATTTTTCCATGTCTTAATTGCCCTTTGCCTGATTTTCAATGATCAAATTGTTACTGTTGCACATGTGAATACTGCGTATAAACTTCCTGAATTTATGTAAAGTTATATAATATAGAATAAAGAAACCCCACTGTGTTCTTTCTGTAAGAAGTAATGAACTTACTGTAACATGGTCCAGCCACAAGTCTGACATTTTATGCTTCTCTGAGTTGGCTCGTATACCCGTAGCCTCTGTGCATACTTTTGCATGCGTATTTTCTCCTTTAGCTTTTGGGTTCATTATTTATATTGTGTTTACTACTTGTGATCATGTAGTTGTGCCTTATTTTGTGAAAGAGTTTAGCTCAGTAAATACTGTAATTTCTAATCCCAGTGGTTAGAAAGCTACTGACTATAAGTAAATATAACTGATAAATTATAAGACAGCATTTAAATCTGTATAAAGAACAATGGAAGGATCCTTATTGAATTGCCACTTCTGTTTTTTAATATGTTAAAGATGATATTAAAGACCATTTCTTTCTAGTAGATGTTTTCCAATGACTATAATTGTTTTGCTTGCTTTAAAGGAGAACATGCTATTGGCTGTTTTTGTAAAAATTCACCAAATATTAGATCTTTGCCCTTGGATACAGTAGTGCCCATGTTTTAATGGTATGTGCCTTATGATAGTAATTAAGTTCCTGATCCCAAGGGAATTCATTAATGCCATTTTGGTTGAGATGGTCTCTCTTCATCCTTCAGACTACTTTGTAGAAAATGAGGAAAACTAAAAAGAAATATCAAAAAATATAGTCTGTCCTTTCATTGTATATATACGTTTAATACCCATTTGGCCATTTAAAGATACTTTTGTGAAGATCCAATACCCAAGTAGTTTTTGTTACCTTTTTCCTATATCCTGCTGTTCCAGAATGAATTGTTTATTTCCCTATTTAGCTCAAATATTCATTAAACTCTGAGGAATTTAATATGCATATTCTTAAGCATGTGACATAGCAAATAGTAGGTGCCATTCTGTGTGCTGTGTATATAGAAATCATATTTTTAGGTGACCTGTCCTAGAGCTATCTGTATTTTTTCTCCTAATTTCTTATGCAAACATTTCCCTTAATGATATTTGCAGAGAAGACTAGTTCTTATGTGTATAAATGTGTGATTTCTGGGCTAAAGGAATCCTGGAAGTTACCTTATCTAGTTTATTACTAAAACTCCCTGAAAAGTGAGCATCCAACTCCCTTCTTAAAACCCACTTATATCGCCTGAAGTTTCTTCATAAATCTTACCTTGCAAAAACCTATTTAGCCTTTTGTGGACATAATAACTTTTAGTTCTGTACAGATGCCATCGTTAGGAATTCACTAGATATATATTCTTTGTCTTTCCTCCCACTGTTAATTTTTTTCCCTGCTTAATTTTTTAAGCTAGCATGGAAATTAATGGGTTTCACTGTAGTGTTTTTTCATATAGACATGTCTTTATTCTTGCCCGTCATTCACTCACTCCCGTCCGCTTGCTTATTCTAGCAGGTTACTGTTTCCTTTGTGTTGCTCTCTTCTCCTGTACTCCTTGGATGGCCTGGCACTCCTGTAGACACTGCTGCTCCGCTGGACTAGTGCCTGGGCCTTGCACAGCAGCCTTTCTGCCTCTCCTGGCCCAGGTGAATAACTCCATACAGCTATCTCAGGCAGAAGTACTCTATCCTTCACCTCAGCCTAATTAAATAAATCAACTAAGGCTTTGGCTATCTTAGGTAAATTTGATAAATTTGTTATTTCCACTCTGTAAATTACAAAAGGTACCATGCTTGAAATTGAAATTTGTAGACTCTCACTGGTATATTCTGAGCCTAAGGCCATTTCCTTGAATGAAATTAATAGCATATTCCTTCACAATAAATATATTAGTTCACGTTGTTTTTCTTGATAATTCTAGTGAAGGTTTAAATACTGTCAGATGCAATTAAGCAACTGCAGTGTTAACACTTATATGCAATCAAATCCAGAAAATAATTTTTTTGACAAACATCATCATTCTTCAAACAATGAAGCCAAGACAACATACCTCACTGTTTGAACTATCGTAGCAAAGTGCTAACTGGTAGATGGAAAATAAATACTTATTTTCTTTCTTAAAACAGTTTAGCTTTCCCTTTGAGTTCTCTTCTTTCAAGTTAGAACATTATAAAAATACCTAAGATAGTTAAATACACTTGGAGAATAGGAATTTTAAAACTGATACCAAAATATATACATTTATTTCTTGATATATTCAAAGAAATGAAACCTAGTATCAAACATCATCATTGGGTTCAGGGTAGGATTATAAAGCAAGCAATTTACAAGTGACACAGGAAAACTGATGCCATTAGTGTATGCATTCAGAGTAAGACTCGAGTTCTGGTACTTCCTTCATCACTCACCCTTTTGCATGTGTGGCACCCACTCACGCCTCTCAGTTCACATCAGACTGAAGCTCTGCAAGATAGTCTGGATATCAGTAGACATTTGCTAGAGGCTTCCTGCAGTTCAGTTTGTTATAGTCATTATTCCTCTAGACTGAGGACTCTCCTGGCTCAAACTCTCAAGTTGTAGAGTACACTTAGAAGGCATATTTTTTTCTTGTCATCACTAGATAGATGAGTGCTTTTAAAAATGTTTAAATGAATAAACACCTTAATCTGTAACCTGTAAAAAAGTTTACCTAGGATTTTAGGTCCCTAAATATCAAGGGATTGTGAAGGTGATGTAAAGAACGATGCTTCCTTGGCTTCCTGACTCTTGGTTCAGCCAGAGATTCCTGCTGTTACTGGTGCTATCCATGTTTTCTGTGGAAAAAAATATATACATATGTGTGTGTGTATATACATATACACAGATCTGAATTTGAACTGAAAATTTCTAACATATTTATATTAATAGTTCCCTTTGTAATTGTTGACTTTCTTCTTGACATCCACTATAAATACTTGTGATCAGACAGGAAATTCCAAATGGAGTAAGCTAGTTTGGTGTACAAGTTGGATAGACAGGCTTGGGCAGTAAGATAGGAGCTGCAGTATTCAGAGCTGAGTAATTAGAAATATTGCTACTGAGAACATAAGTCGTTAGAAAGCTGAATTTCTTGAATACCAATGAAAAAGTAGTTTGTTAATTAATGGTGTAGTTTCTAAAACACCCTGGTGTGGGTGATCTAGCAGATTGAGGTCTTAGGGGTAACACATGCCAGGAATGGTGGTAAACCTGTAATTGTAGAACTTGGGAGTCTGAGGCTGGAGGATCATGAGTTTGAGGCCAGCTTGGTAGCAAGTTTTAGATCTCTTAGGGCATGTAGTGAGACTAGGTCTCAAAAAAAACAATAATAATAATAATAGTAATAATAATAATTTGCACTTATTATCTGACCATGTTGCTGCTTTGATGGAAAACTTACAAGAAGGACAATGACAGGAACCTTTCAAAGATAGCCAGGTCAGGGTCAGTCAAGTGCTCATTTTTCTTCACTGCTGTAAGAACAATGGTCTAGTTTCAAAGACTGAAGAACAGGCTTGGTATGGATCATTGTGCCAAGCTCACTGCCTTAGAGCCTCACATTACACGTTGGAGATGATTCCATGTTATTTTTATTTAGCAATTGATTGTAGCATCTAAAAGGTGAATTAATGTGATCCAAAACATTTATTTCCCTTGTGAAAGAAGCTGAGGGACTGAGGCAGCTGTTGGTTGTATGGCAGGCGACAGCAAGAGAGGCTGTGCGCTCTGCAAGTGAGGTTTCTGTGCAGAATATGGAACTGTCTCTGCTCTTCCCAACATCTACCTTCTCCAAAGCTGGAGAAGAAACACACAAAACATCCCTTTCATCTTTAAGAATCAAAAATTTGTGAAATGAAAATACATACTCAGATGTTTTCCATGTGGGCTTGTAATAATACTGCTATACACTGTCAATATTGTTTTATATTATGTAAAAAAAAAAAGTGTTTCTCAGACCCAAAACTAGAAAACAGTATTAAGAAGACAAGAAAATAATTTAATATGAGCTCCAAACAATTTCTTAGTACAAGCACCTGCGGTTTCCCTTTACTTGGACCTGGTTTGTTTTGAGAGCAGGAGGCTTACATAGGATATGATAAGGTTTACCCTTTAATTTGGTGTATGCTTTAATAAGGATAATAGTTGATAAAAGAATGCAACTGGATTCAGTGATAGAAAATAGTTTTGTAGGACAAGCTAAGCATGATCAGGGAATTTCCTGTTTGCATATGTAAATTTATATAATAAAAACATAAGAATTAGTGTGATTTCTTTATGCCTCCACCACTCCCTTTAAAATGTTACCCTTCAGAGAGATGTCATAATAAAACAAGACTTATAAATAGGATGCTGAAAAAAAATAAATAAATAAAGCCACCGGACACTTCCCAGTGAGTCAAGTCAAAAAAAAAAAAAAAAAAAAAAAAAAAAAACAAAAAAAAAACCACCAAACCCAGAACTACTGGATTCAAGTGCAATGCATTATCTATAGAAGCAGATGAAATGTGAAGAGAAGCAGAATGAAAAGAAAGGTCATCTTGTGTTTCAAAAGCCATCCATTCTGACATTTTCTGACTGCTCTGAAGAAGACAGAAGACACTGAAACAACAGGACAGAATCTTAGGTTTAAAGCGGGATCTCCCCAAGGTGGAAGTCTATTTCTTGGATTATTAAATAGACATAAGAGGTAAAATTCAGCAGCTTATATATTCTTTCTATAGTTTTTAATATTGGAAGAACCACAGCAGGGCTATTTCTTGGTCTCAGCAAGTCCTGAACAGAAACAGCAAGTGACATGTTGCTGACTCTCTTCAGGGTTAGTGCTGCCTTAAGTTTGTAAATTTACCTCAGACCTAACTGAGGTAGATTGGACTCTGTTTCTGAATCAAATGAATTTGAGACTTCTTGCTAGCAGGAACTGTTCCTGCTTTACAGGTGCTACTGCAATTCCAGACCTCACAGCTGCCTCAGTCTACAGGGGAGTCAGCTGATGTGAGATCAGGAGCCCAGGTTCTCTGGGATGAGATGACTTAAATGTATTAAGTGGCTTCCTGGGAAAATGACTTGGCTGTTTTTACTCATGAGTCTCCTGTGGCAAGGGAGGGCTTCAAAGCATCATGTTGCTATTGGCTGATGTTTGGAATCTACCATCCTCAAAACCTGAAACTGCAGTTCCAGTTGGCACTCATGTTTGGAGATAATATGGACATAAGGGGCTTCACAGAACAAAAGGACCTGGTCTAGCCACTTGTATAAAGTTTAGTCATGAGGCAATATATGACCAGAAGTTACTTTCTTATATTCTAATATAAAAACCAGATTGATTTTAACATATCTATTGCAAATGTATCATTTAAGGCAACAGCAATGGGTCACCTGATTCCTACTTAGACATGAGCAACTGGGAATGAAATGTTGGCTAGTTTTTCCCATCACGATCTTACATGTGATACAGTTGTAGTTTGGAATCAAGTGTCTGTCCCTTTGGTGCCTGTAATTTTTCCCACTCTAAAACTTCTCTGCCTTATTCAAACAATCACAATAATACATCAGAGGAACAGCAATATGCTAAAAGGAACAAGATGTGCTATGGGTTCTTTAAGTATTATGAGGAGATTTTACAAAAGTAACAGAAAGATCCACCAAGATAACATCCGCCAAGATAACTCACTGATAGCAAATTGCTTCTAAAGTCCAGTTCTCAATTCTGGCAGGGCTGTGATCAAATTGATCCCTCAGCCAAGAAGATTCCTACTGGAGGTTACCATATTGTCCTGCATGCAGGACTCCAGAATCATTCATGATAGTTGTTGTAGTCAGATCTGATGGACTATACATCCTTTGTGTAGGGAGATAGCTTGCCCAAGCGGGCACACACACCAGGCACCAACCTTTCCAACATTGCCTATAATGGGCTCTGGCTTATGCAGGCTTTGTCCTGTATGTCCTCACCAAGCCAGCTCAGTCAGTCAACAGGGTATCAAGGGAGGGAGTGGGGATTGAAAAAGAAGAAAAACAATGAGACAACATTAGAACATGACTCCAGCCAGTACTGAGGCTGAAGCAACTTTATTCTTTCCCAGTCTGCTTTTATATCATTCTAGGTACATCCAAAAAACATGGTCAGTTCTTAGATCAAAGACAAAGTAATCAAGTGAAGTAGTAAACAAGGAGATCACACACGGTAGTGAGTAAAGTAGTAAGCAAAGAGATCACATGAGGTAGTAATTCAGCAAAATAAAGCCCCACTGTTTCTGATATTCTTATCTGACTGAGCCTACTTCCATGTCCATGCCCAGTGACAAATGCCAAATTCCTAGAAGTGGCACCAAAAGCTCTCAACAGCTTCCTATACTGTATTTAGATGTTAGCTGTTCCCCATTGTTCAAATGACAAAGACTTGCTCTCCAGAATGACAGTACTGAGGTTGGAGGGTGGATGAACCTTTAAAAGGTGGGACTTGGTGGGAGGTCTATAGATTGATTTCTGCCTGGAAGGGGATTGTGAGACACTGATTAATTCATATGCATTCTCTTTCCCCTCTCCCTCCAATGAGATGAATGGTCTTTTATTACATGTGCTCTGGCCATGATGATGACGACCACCACCACCACCACCACAGGTCTGGAAAGCTGACAAACCTTGATAGACCGTCATGGTCCTAGACAAATCAAACACAAAGGTTCTATATTATTGAAGTATGACACATAGCATGAGCTTCTCATTGTAGAGCCTCTCTACTTTGTGAAGAAGGGGTTGCATCCCACCAGGAATTAGGGTATGGGAGATATTTGAGCATACTGCTCAGCTACAGACCATAACTAAATGTACTTGCTGTGTATTTGATTAGTCATGCATTCACTGTTCAAGGTTGCTCTGCTATGCTTGGGCTGGTTCACTACCACAGGAGTGGAAATTGATGGAATTCTGCTTCCTTTTCTTCTCATGGTCAGGAATTCATGCTGTGCTCCCCCCCCCCCAAAAAAAAGGAAAAAGAAAAAAAAGTTTGATATGAGGTTGGTAGCAAATAACATTGCTGGATGTTGTGAATTCACACATACCTAATGTGGAGGGGATCAATGCTTTTGGCTGTCAATTTGTCCAGTGGGATGGGCTGATCAAGCATTGTGGATTTTACTATAGCCTGCAGGTCAGGAGTTAGTGAAGGACACATTAAACCGGTGTCCAAGTCTCCGAGTTTCTAAAAAACCAACATGAAAAGAGTGCAGTGTATCGGGAACAAATGTAAATGTTCTTGCCTAAGGTTCACATAAATAGATGCTTAGAAGCAAATCTGTTGACATCTAGCATAGTACTCACTGTAAATCTTGAACTTCCCCAGAGCTTGGGGATTTAAAGCAAAGTGCTTCCAACTCCTAGGTCAGTTACTTGACTGAAGAATGGTTGGCATCCACAGTTGAGAAACACGCTCATCAGCATCACATTGTTTAGATGGTCTTTATTTCCAGGTCTTTAATCTGCCTCAGAGGAAGTAGGTAGAAGAATTTATCATGCCTATGCATGTGATCTAATATGAAATTGTAAGTAGCTTGCATGCCCTAGAGCACTAATTAATTAAGCAATTAAGTAATTGAAATAGCCTTGAATAAATAAAATGCTAATTTTTTAAAAAATGGTTTGAAGATTGTAAAAACCATTCATCACCTAGTACTAGATTGACTTGTAGGTATCTGTCTCATTATTGCTTAAAGGTTCTGTCCGTCTAGCCAACATGCCATCTTTAGTGTCTTGAAGCATTAGACCAATGACTTAAGGACCAGCAAAAACAATTTTGTCATCACAATGATAGTAACACTGACATTGAAAAGAGGAAAAGATGCTCATTCACCATAGATGTCTTACGACTCTAATTCCTAGTTAGGTCTGTGCTGCATTTTGTCCATGGACCAGCAGTACACTATGATGGCTTCTGCATTTCTCATGAAAGTAAACACTAAAAGATTAAGGCTCCATGCCACACCTAACCTCCTGCTCAAAATCGTAATTTCTCAAGAATGTTTTAAACTCTTGAAGTCATTCTGAACACATTAAATCAGAATGAGCAGTGGATGCTGCTTCCTTGCTGTGTGGCTGCACAGTGCTTATGGCCTTACCCCTACTCTGGTAGACTTCTTGACTTCTTGCACTGGCCAATATGGACAAATATATTATGGGTTCCTTTGCGTTGGTGGGCCAGGTATAAAAATCCAGAGTTTATGGGACTTGCCTTAATAGATTATAGACTGAGTTGTTTTCAGATGTACCTGTGAGTTGGTAACCTTGAGAAACATGACTTGTTGATTATTACTTTGCTTTGTAGTGCATGAGATCTGATTTGGTGTTCGAGAACAGCATGCAGCTCTAACAGAATCCGTGTGGAAATATCTACAGTCTCATTCAGAAGCATATTTAGAAATTATAGCATGTACTGTTTTGTTGTGCTTAGTTTTTGTAATTCAAAGGAAATCATAAAGAGAAACAGATAGACATCCAGGAATCTTGTGTCTTCTAAAGAAAGGAGAAAATGGGGATTGAAACAGAAAGCAGAACTTTTATTGGTTTTGGTTTTTTTTATGATTTTTAATCAAAGAGCCTTTCATAAAACAAGAGGTGAAAAGGCTAGATGTCCAGGGAGGCTCTGTCAGCAGAAAATTGCATGCTGATTTTAAATTGATTTCTTCCTAAAGCACAGCTTCCAACTCGAAAGATGCTGTATTTCTGGTTCGTTTCCAGTTGGTCTAAGATAGCTTGTATAATTTTTGAAGTGGCTTTCACTAAGCTCAGGTCAAATCCATCAGCTAAATAAACCTGCAGCATTTAGCCTCGTGAAGCATCTGTCTGGGAGTCACTGCCAAAGACTGACTCTCTCTCTCTCTCTCTCTCTCTCTCTCTCTCTCTCTCTCTCTCTCTCTCTCTCTCTCTCTCTCTCTCTCTGTCTCTCTCTTACACATACACACACACTCTCACACACACACACACACAAAGGCAAATGCACACAAAATTGTGCTTTCTATGCACCAGACTTGAGCCCTCATTCATATCTTGAAGCTCCTTCTCTCAATATGGCCCGTATCTGGAGCAAGGAAATAATTATGGTAAAATGGGGTTATATGGGAGAGAGGACATGATCCCAATGAGTCACTGGAGAGCTCTGTGTGCCTTGTGGGGACACAGAAAGATGGAGGTGTCTGCAAGCCAGAAAGAATACCCTTCTATGAACCACGACTGAGAGTTGGCAGGTGCCCTGACCTGCCTCCGCACTGCCAGGAAATCTGACTTTCGAAGTACTGTTTTTTGCTGTTTCATACAGTAGCCCTCACGACTACAGTGGCCATGTCTCATACTCTATGATGTCTTTTTAAATGTTTAAGTATTCTCTATGCAACCTAATTTTATTAACTTTTTATTTTCTGATACCACTTTTGGTAGTCACTTCAGGCAGATGAGCCTTTCTACTTCTTCCAAAGACTAAAACAGTGGGAGAAGAGATGTCAGATATGTAATCAAGTAATTAGGGAGAGAACTGCATACACTTGGGTGATTTAACAGGAAAGGTATTCTGATTAGAAGTGGGATGTGAAATAACTAGAGCAAACATAGGGAAACATAGCAAGCCTTTTTAGTTTTTATATTTGTTATGTGTGTGTGTGTGTGTGTGTGTGTGTGTGTGTGTGTTATTCTAGGCATTATTTTTTACATGCCTTACTCCCAGAAGTGAGGTCGCAAAGTCTGAATTAATACCTAAACATTTAGGATTTAGTCATATCCCTTCCAGATTAGGGGAAAAACTACAAATACATAGAAAACATGTTGTATTAAACTTGAATCATTCTAGAATGTTAAAAAAGGTGGATTCCATAATTTAAACAGATACTTTCCTTTTCATAAATCAGATGATGACAAAACTACTGATCACTCCTCAAAAAACCATTATGCCCTTGGTTGTGCCCTTCCCCCAGCCTTGAGCAGGCTGAATAGACCTTAAGTGTTTGCCACCATTGGTCTTCCTAGCCTACCTAGGGCGGAGTCTTCTGCCTTGCTACACCTGCAGTTTCCTACAGGAGCAGACTGCCTGCTGAGCTTGCTTTGCAACTCAATCCAGCTGAAACAAAGGATGGGTCTGTGTTATATAGGTTTGCCCTGTATAAATGCAGAGCTGAAAATTAAACTTTGAGCCTTGATCAGAAACCTTTGTCTTGGCTTCATCCTTCTCTCGCCCCACCATCCTTTTTCATTTCCAGCCTCCCTAGTTCATCCATGGCTGCTGGATAGTTACACTCCATATAAGTGACCTTTATGAATTTCTGTGGCCACATATCCATGGAGAACAGATCCCAGCTTCCCTTGCAGCTAAACATAATTCTTTAACCTCTCAGTCATCTTCATTAATACTGGGCTAAGTGCTGCTATTCCTGCTCTCCTTTTCCCTGGACTGGCTGTAGACATCAAATGTTACCATTTTGGGGGGCACACAGAAGATGCAACAGAGTAGAGGGAACCTGATCTCTTACCACTTCAAAAAGTAGGTCAAACATATGGCTGAGAATTTAACCCAAGAGAAAAAAAAATCAGTGGTTCTCAAGCAATGGGTCATGACCCCTTTGAGGGTCCTGTATCAGATATTCTGCATATCAGATATTTACACCATGATTCATAACAATAGCTAGGCTACAGTTATGAAATAGCATTGAAATAATTTTTGCATGCGGGCTCACCACAATATGAAGAACTATGTTAAAGGGTCACAGCATTAGGGATGTTGAAAACTATTGCTTTAAGTAATTATATCTCTGTCTGGTTACTGAATCTAGATAGCACTAGATCTTTGTCTTAGCTTGGGTTGACATAATAAAATGTCCTAAACTTGCTGACTCAAACACAGAAATTCATTTCTCACAGACAAGGAGGCTGAGTGAAAGACCCCATAGGGAGTTCCCGCTCAAGTCCTGGGAGACATGCACCCAAAGAACACGAGAGGCTGTCTTTATGCAAATGCAGAGGCAGTTTATTCGGAGCTCCGGTCCGACTCCCAATCAAACTCACGGAGGAGTCCAGGGAAATCGACCACAAGGCCCAGGGGTTAGGGGTTTATATAGGAAAAAGGTCTGGGGAAACAAAGGAATTGGTGTGGCTATACATGATTGGCTATTTTAAATGTAGTTCGTGCAGATTAGAGTTGAAAATTCCTAAAAAGGGGAGTGCTACTCTGGGTTTCTAGTTGACCTTCAACTATATCTTAAGAGGACCAGGTGGCCCATTAGTCAATGTCTGCCCCGGCACGACCTTGCAGGCCTGGGCCGTGGATATGTCCTTGCAATTTTACCCTATCTCTATGGTTTATGTCTCCCTGACCTGTCAGTCCCTGGCCACTTGCCTCTGGTTTGATTTAACTCTTTCAATTCCAGGCTTGTGTGGGCAAGCTCGTGCTGAACTTTTCCTTTTCACTGAGAAGTCCCAGAGCCAAGCACTGGCCCACAGAGTCTCAGCCAGGGCTATCCTAGAGCATCCCTCCCCTACCCTAGTTCTGTAACAGCCTAACCAGCTGGGGTTCCTCAGGTGCAACAGCTCTTGCCCAACTGCTTTTCTGCAGGCACTTACTCTTCTGATTAATAGTACCAATCATTCTGTTGGGAGCAGTATATGTGACCTGTATATGGCCTGAATTCCATTAGGGATGGTTATTTTCCAAGTTAGGAAAACTACCTTCTGGGAATAAAAAAAGGTGTTTATATGGTTAGAATATTGCCATGCATACTTTGCGTGACAGCAGTTTGAGGTGAAAACTTCAAGGAAAGTCAGTCTCCTGCCCCTGCATTGTTGCCTGGCACCCCTAACTCAGAGGTAGCCCAGATACGTCCTCATATTCATGTGCTAGGTGCCCACCAAAATATGATTTATTTACAGCTGGACAAAATCGGACATTGCTCTCTGACCTTCACCAATGTTCCAACATCTTAGCCAAACCCTGGTTTAGAATTTACCCACCCAGACTAATTGCCTCTGGCATTGTAGGTAGGACTTTGAAGTTTACAGAATGAAAGGCTTATCCCAGGGCAAGGTCAAGTTAAATCCCCATTCTCAGTCACTTACTGCAGCTGAACCACTCCTAGGAATTAGCAAGAGGCTGTCTCTACTTCCCCAAAAGATTAGCATAGTGGGCGTTTTACCTAGGATGGGCGGGACCTTGAGCAGAGTGTGTGTGAGAGAGACAGTCTGCATTCTACAGTTGGCATTCAGCATTCGGACTCGCTCACACTAGGACTAGAACCAGAACTTAGGTGGACTAGGACTTAGATTCATGCAGTCTGTAGCTCCCCTGGACCAAGAGCGCTTGGGCCCCGGGGGGGGGGGGTTGCAGCACCAGTTGAGATTCAAGAGAGTGAGCATTCAAGATTTGAGCATTCAGCATTGAGGATTCCAGATTCGAGCCTCTACCCTCCTGGCTGGCACACCTGCACCTCCCCCCCTCCCCCCGACTCTGGCCGGGCCCATGCGGCCCGAGCGTGCTTGGATTCCGGGGGTGCTGCGCCAGTCCAGAGGAGATGGCTGATGTTTTAGATCCAGTGTGTTTTAGGAGGCCTCAGATGTACCTCGACTACTGAGTTGCCAGATTTTTCATCTCTCTTTTGCAATGATCGTAAAAGCCTCATGTCATTTTTTGAGAAATACACTCAGATCCCACACTACTTGTGTTGAGTCTGTTTGTCACAGCCGAATCCCGTGTACACCTGGCCAGAACCCATCGTCCTGCGGAACACGGGACCCCGTAAGAAACCCCAGTCCGTGGCAGAATATTGCTTTCTTTTTTAAGACTGAAAGAAATTTGGACTCACAATCTGAGTCAGGCTTGAGCCAGGACTCTGCTGTTCGCCTACCTTGTGGCTTTGAGCATGAAATGGAGCCTCCCTAAAGCTAAAGTTCTACACCTGCAGGTGATTTTAAACATAGCATCTCTATATTCCTCCCAGGAAGGAGACAAGGTATGGAATTCTTTAATATAAGACACTGAATTATCTGTCCTCAGTATTTTGACAGTTGTCAAGGACTGACACTAACACCTGTTAGTGCTCTCTCCCGAAAGGACTACAGACCTTCAGTGTGTGTGTATTGAAGAAGGCTAAGATCTCATAAACAGGCACCATTGTATCCATGAGGGCTTCACAAACACAGCAGGCACCCAATCAAAATGAATAAATAGGAACTCTGTTTCTGACAAGCAGCTCTCTCTCTCTCTCTCTCTCTCTCTCTCTCTCTCTCTCTCTCTCTCTCTCTCTCTTTCTCTCTCTCTCTCACCTTATGGATCAGAGACTTTGTGTCCATAATTATTTGAAGTATTCATCCTTACATGAAATTATTCCTCACAACAAAGAGGGAAGATTGATGCAGGGAGGGGCCCTATGATTGGCATAAGGATAGGCCCGCAGAAAGGGTGGGGTGTGAGTGGGCTGGGCAGTCAATGGTAGACTCTATTCTATGCACCGCACAAAGGGTCTGGCCTTAGTTGGCATCTGCCTAGCATCTCCTGCTGCGTGCCTCATCTCCCTATCTTCTTTCTTGTCTTTCTGCCAACCCATGCTTCCTACTTTTTAAAGCTCACTTTTGCTCCTGTTTTAGCCTGAAGCCTTTGCCTAGTGTTCTAGAGGAAAGACTCTTGAATTTGCACTGCAGTCTGATAATTAGAACTTCCCCACTAGAGGGAAAGAATCACATAGCATCATCATGTTATATTTTTCAGGGGTTTCTATTCAGTCAATTGTGTGGTATTTAATGGTCCTCAACAAATACTTGGTAGCTTGATTAATCTGTCACAGAGGACACACACACACACAAACACACCCATATACACATGCACATTGTTGACTCAAGTAAAAGTTCACTACATGTCACACCTTGAGGTGAGTTCTTCATAGATGTCATTTTCTTTTGGTAAATATTTAACAAAACTAAATATAATGATCCTGCTTTATAGGGGCAAAGTGAAATGTATACACACTGTGAAGTCTTTTCACGATGGACTTTGTCTGATTACTGCCCTCCATCACCTTGGAATAAAGTTTAGGGACAATGTATCTTGCCTATTAGCTTACAACCATTGATAAGTGGAAATGTGGATAAGATGTTGGGTTTTAAAATAAAGTCACTTATTTATCTGTGGGGTTTAATTTCCCTTCCTTGAGAAAGTGCCCGTTGTCAGTGACAAGAGGTTTTCTGTCAGGTATTCTTTGAAAAAGTGCTTCTTCAAGCCCTGGCAGAACAAGGGAGAAAATAAAAGAGATATTTAGGAAATACTTATTTAGAAAATAAGAGAGGTTGCTAGCAAATGGAAATGAATGTGTTCAAGGAGCTGGGCCAGGGAACTCCATCACTGGAGTTCACTTAGAAAGTCTAGTCCAGTGCTTCTCAACCTTCCTAATGCTGAGACCCTTTAATACAAGTTCCTCATGCTGTGGTGATCCCCAACCATAAAGTTATTTTGTCACTACTTCATAACTGTAATGTTGCTACTGTTATGAGCAATGTAATGTAATATCTGATGTAATATGTAATGTCATAATGTAAATATATGATATGCAGGATATCTGATATATGACCCTCAAATGTGTTGCAACCCACAGGTTCAGAACTGCTGTACTAGAGGATCTCACATTGCAATGCCATTCCACATGGCTGTGCTTCTTCCTGTATTAGGAAAGGGTGAAGAAGGCAGCGAGAGCTGTAGGTTGAGAAGCCTGGTAGGGACAGTAGTAGAGAGGTTGAGGTGGGAAAGTAGAGCTAAAGCTGTAGAAGCTGATCTTAGGCTCACTCCTTAGCTGCATTCTAGTGACTTCTCTATTTCTACAGGCAGGCTAACGAGTCCCAGTAGCTTACCAGCAGCATTTAGAGATCCCCTCAAAAGACACAGCCCAGAGTCACAGACCAAAATTGATATGCCAAGGGACAGCTCCCGGCTTCCAGCATTCATTGGTAGCCAGAATGAATGTGAAACACCCTTCTTAAATAGTTATCAACCAAGCAAGATGGATCAGCAGCAAACAATTTGAATGATGATCCATACAGGGAAATCAGAAGCTATTGGAGTTTTGGAAAAGCCCCAGAACAGAGCAAATAAAAAGCAAATAAAATGGGTGACATTATGAGAGCAAAGCTGTATGTTTCTCTTTTATCACTCTATTGGCTTCATTTCTCAGTTCCTTCCACTGAGGAAATCAAAGAACTCTGTCAAGAGAGATTAGACATAAAAGACCTTTACATTGGTGGGATTAGATCAATGGAGACTATTTTTATTTTATAATAAACATTCAATGTTAGAGGAACAGTGAAAGATGTTAAAAAACATGAAACAAAAACATTTTTATAAGTCTGTCTTAATAGGACACAATATTGGACTGGGGAAACCAGTCTGTGGGAAAACCTGAGGAATTTGTTTAGCCCTCTTCTACCATTATTACTAACTGTGGACAACAGTAATGGTCTCATGGGATTGGTAAGAGGTTTGAATTAAACAGTCATTCCAAGTTTATGTACCTGTGGTGAGCAGATATGAGCAAGGACAGCCATGCCAAGGGCCCCAGTGCCTCAGATCCATGCGAATGGCAAAGCCTCCCCATGGTCTGAGTGCCCATACATAGGAATGATTGACTATTAGCTAAAACTGGCTTTTGCAGAAACTATCAAACACAGCTTCCTCCTCCTGGATAGCTGCAACCTGTAGACTGCTCTCCTACAGAAACCTCCTACTGAGATTAGCTAACCAGCCTCCTCCACGTGCTGAGTTGCTGGTGTGACAGCTATCCTGTAGGTGTGCTTGCCATTTCTTCATCCCCCATCACCACAGCTAGGTCAACTACTGAATCGTGCATACACCATTGCCTGTGACACCTCAGACATATATATAGTATTAGCACTCCAGATCCCTGAGTTCTGGGATTCCCAGCTACTGCCGGCTGAACTATATTAAAGGGAGTGCCACAGAGGTCCCGGCCTCTTCCTTTGCACTGTCCTGATTGACTTACTGTCTGTGGGAGCCAGACTGACATCATACCATCCAACTTTACACATGTGGTAAGAAGGCAGACACAGCCCAGTGTATCCATTTATAGTCCAGTTGAAGGCAAGCAGTAATACAACACAGCTTACCATCCTCTAAGAGACTGTCAACTTCTGATAGGGCTGAATTAGAATCCTTTCTGTGCCTCATGCCCTATTCCTGCCTGAACTCATCTAAGCTTCTGATAAAATAGGAAACATCAAATTCCATAGAGCTCCCATGTAGACAGAGATAACAGATGTCTGGGAAACAGAAAAGTGCCTGGCACATAGTGAGAGCTCAATACCCATCCACATTTAGTATGTGTGTGGACACTTTTGTTCCTTGCAGTGGGGCAGTAAAAGGCAGTCTCTTGTAGTCTCTCTAAGGCCTCTTCTTCATTTTTGCTTCATGAAGCTAACAATTCCCTAGTGATGGGAAATAGTCCTGGGGAGTCGGAAGCAGTATTAGTTAAAACTATAGTGGAGGCTTTGGTGAGATAGCTCAACAGTGGTGCTTGAGGTCAAGTCTGAGGATATGAATTTGATCCAAGGACTGGCTTGGTGGAAGGAGAGAACTGACTCCCACAAGTTGTCCTCTAAGCTTTACCCACCTACCTGCTACAGCCTGCCTCCATATATACACATTTATATACACATACACATTTACACACAAATAAATGTAATAATTTTTGTAAGATGAAATGTCTTAAAAAGTGTGAACAGAATTCTAATCCATACATTAGAAACACAAAAATTGAAGTCACCAACAAAATGTACATTCTTACTGAAGTTTTCTTCTTAAAGTGTACCTGTTAGCACAAACAAACCATTTAAACAAGTAAAAGATTTTAAAATCCTAGCCAAAATCTCTCACCCCTGTGGTATCAGGACTCCAGATATACAACCATGAAAAATCAGCAGGTAGACAACGGAGGTAACGGTTATTAGGAGAGCAGAATTGCAGTTAAAATAAACTTCAAATCACTTCTTTTTCTACCTGTCCTTAATTTGGGTATAATGAATCCCAATATCTGCTAATCCTCGGGTTTGGAAAAAATATAAAAGCCAATAAATGGATTCTGTACTTTTAGATAAATACTGATGCCTCCTCTTTACCACAGAATCTTCAGATAAAACACAGCAGCAATGTAATTCAGGCGGGAGATCTGGTGGCTCTGACAGAACGTCCCCTGGGAAGGAACGTCCCCTGGGAAGATTGCCCGACAAGAAGGACTGAAGCTAAAAGAGTGCACCCCCTCTTTCTTCCCCTTTGACATTAATGAGCCTGGAAGAACAACACAAGAGTTGCCATGATCCCACAGAGACCTCCATGATAAGGGTGCTATGGCTGTATGGACCTAAGCAAGGAATGCCACAAGAGACATGCTTTTAACAATTAGATAGTGCTGGGTGATGGCAGATGGCTCAATAGTTAGGAGTAGAGGCTGCCATTACAGAGGATTGAGCTTTGGTTGCCAACACCCATGTGGTAGTTCACAACTGCCTATTACTCCAGTTTCTGGGGCCCTAGTGCCCTCTTCTGGCCTTCCGGCATTCATGAATGTGGTGAAAGCAGCCCTCATCTACATAGAAGTAATAAAATAAGTGAGGAATGGGGCCTATTCATCCCATTTTGTCTCCACTCAGAAACTAGGCCATAAGCCATCTGCACTAGTAGGAGACTCCAAAGTCCAAGAACAAGACAATAAAATGCCCCACCTGAGGAACAGCCTGAAGATAGCCACATGAATGGCCTCTCTCAGGATAAGCCATCTGTGCTGGGTAGCCCATCCTATGGTCTCTGGTGTTTAGCACCTTATAGCAAAACAGTGGGAGATTAAGTAGCCCTTGTTCTATCTCCACCGGAACTGCAAGGCTCTAACTCCCAGCCTGCTAGCTGAAGTCACAGGAAGAAAAAGGGGAGGGAAGCGTGTCTATGCTCTTTAGCCTCAGCACTTATATATCTTTCAGAGTGCATGATCAGATGGTAAAAAGTTCATCACAAGTTTACACATAAATTCAGGTCATAGGTTGAATAAGAGGTTTACAACAGAGAATGTTTACATGCTTATCCACTAAGAATAATTATCTGGCTAAACATTCATCATCTGTCACAAGCTCTACAGTTTAGTGGAGAGTTACAAACTATAACTTAGTTTTATATAGATAAACCCAGTCAATATCTTATCTTCTATCCTTGCACCTATAGTAAATTATTGGTTCCCTTTTTATGACCTTTGGTTAACAGTTTTTACAACCTCTTGGAATGTGCTCTAAGTTTTAGATGATGTTTGCTGTCTCAGAAGCAATTAACTCATGACACTTGAAGCCAGGCAGAGTTCTCATCTCAGTTTTGACATCAAAAAGGATTTAATAGTAGTCCTATTATAAAAGAGACCTGAGTGTCTCTGTCTGGGTTGCCATTTTGAAGTGGCAGTGGCCCCTGCATGCTCATTGTTTCTGCAGAATAAAAGCTCTTTTTCTTGCATACTATTTGAGTCTGGGGTCTTCCTTCAACAATTCTCGAACCCTAACAATAAAAAAATATGATGTTCCTCTAATAAAAGCAATGCCTCAATAAAGTCTTCCCTCCCATAATGAAAGATATATTCTAACTGGATGAGATTAGAACCTGAAATATAAGATGGTACAGTGGAGTCATGATTTCACAGCAGATGGCTCTGACTGCCTACTATAGGCCTGTACTCGATTGGGCCTATCAACAGTCAATCATGGATTGAGGAAGGGCTCACAGACCCCTGCTCCTCCCTGAAACTATTAGTTCCAGAGGGATTTCTGGGGAAAGATAGTCATTGTTTTCCCTTGTGTACTCACTGGGGAGCTCCCCAGCCTCCGACTGATAGCCTCACACAGATGATATGAAAATTAAACAAAGGAAACAACAAGAACAAACCCAAACCAACTGCCAAACCTAAAGAGCATGCCTGTGAGAAAGGGCCTTGGGTGGGGGATATGGCTAATAGGAGTGGCAGGGAAGATTAGAAAGGATGGGAGTTATATAATCGGAATGTACTTTGTAGATACATACATATGTGCATACATACATTTATATATATATATATATATCATATATATGAAATCATCAAAGAACAAATTCAATAAAAGTTATTTTTTAAATCCATTTTTTTAAAAAAGATTTATTTACTTATTTTATGTATATGAGTGCACTGTAGCTGTACAGATTGCTGTGAGCCATCTTGTGGCTGCTGGGAATTGAACTCAGGACCTCTGCTTGCTCTGGCCCCGCTCACTCTGGCCCCACTTGCTCTGGCATAATACATTGTAGTTGTCTTCAGACACATCAGAAGAGGGCGTCAGATCTCATCACGGATGGTTGTGAGCCACCGTGTAGTTTCTGGGATCTGAACTCAGGACCTTCGGAAGAGCAGTCAGTGCTCTTACCCACTGAGCCATCTCGCCAGCCCTTAAAATCCATTTCTAATACCCAGTAGCTATGTGATCATAGCTAGATTAACCAACTACTCCAAGCATGTTTTCTTGTCTGTAAATATGTCAGAAGGCTCACATGTGATGACAGCGTGCCCCAGTTTCCCAACTCAAGAGCTTCTTGTGAAAGACTGTGGTAGACTGGTCATTGCTCACTGATGACCCTGTCTGAAGAGGCTTATACACACCTGCTCCTTCAAGGACTCTCATGTCTTTGCTATGGCAACCATTGACATTACCAGTGCTTGTTGTTCCATCAGCACAGGTTGAGGAGGCAGGACAGTGATTGAGCAGAAGCTGAGCAGACCTGAGATAGGCACAAGGCTGGCGAATTGGAGACTGCTTGTTACTGTGTCAGCTGAATCTACGCTGACTGCTGCAGAACCTTTTAAATCGAGAGGAAGTTTTTATAAACTGTGTTTGCACATCTGTACCAGCATGGAACATCCATACTCAGGGTGTGCACAGACCCTTAGGAAAGAGTATATTCGTATACTACTCTAGAAGGCTATGTGCTTTGATAGGGAACTTGTTGCTCTCCAGACTATTTATAGATGCTTTCCAAACAACTTGACACCTCAAGAACTAAGAGATCCAGAAATTTGGGCTGATAGCCACAATTTTACTATTTCTCTCTATTTGTCCCCAAAGCATTACCTATTTCTGTTTTCAAAGTTGACCAAGGGAGCTCACCACATCCTACCTGGTTTCCTGTGTATGTGAGCCTTGTTGGTTTCTCCTCTTCCTCATACCTTCCCTTCCAAATCTTTTACCAGGAAGCAACTTTACGTGTGCCTCCTCTCACCCTACAGAGAGAAGTTCTGGTTTGAATGTCATGGTATCTACATTCCTGTTTTCCCTGCAGGTCTTATCTCAATTGGATTACCTCAGTAAATTAGCCTCAGTCTCCAATCTTCACAAGAGACTGTACTTCTTGAGAGAGGGATCTTGGCTAATATTGTACATATCATCCTCAGATGGAACACCTAGTTAAGTGCTCAGTAAATCTCAAAGTGTCTTTTGTTTGTTAGTAGTTTGTTTGTTTAATGTAGTGTTAAATGAGAACAGATAGGAACAGGATTATAAAGATCACCGTAAAAGCTGTGAGAGAGGAGGTGCCAAAAGTACTTGAAGATGAAGAACACTCATAAACCAGGGCTGCACACTTTCCTCTTTTCTCCTTATTCCAAGGGCAGAAGTATCATCAAGGGTGTTGGTGGATTTAAAATTTTTGTGTCTTTCTGAGACTAGCACTT
>NW_022196910.1:23758146-23763392 GCF_008632895.1 Mastomys coucha
AAAAAAAAACAGACTTGGAAATAATTTCTCCACACATACAGGGTTTTCTGTTAATAAAAACCTGAAGCTTGTGATGCCTTAAAGCATAAAGGGACCTGTCACCAAGCTCGATGACCAGAGTCCAATCTGCAGGCCCCACATGGTGGAAGAAGAGAACTGACCCCTGCAGGTTGTCCTCTGGCCTCCACACACAGGGTTGTGGAATGTGGGCCATCCTCCCTCAAGTAAAGAAGTAATCCTCTACTATACACATGCTGCCAGAACAATCAGACCCACCATGTGCAGTCCTTGGTTGGTGGTTGAGACCCTGGGAGCTCTGAGGGTACTAGTTAGTTCATGTTGTTGCTCGTCCTAAGGGGCTGCAAACCCCTCAGCTCCATAGGTCCTTTCTGTAACTCCTTCACTCGGGACCCTGTACTCAGTTCAGTGGATGGCTGTGAGCCTCTACATCTGTATTAGTCAGGTACTGTCAGAGCCTCTCAGGAGATAGCTGAGGTGGCAGGCATGGGGAAAGGGGAGGCAACAGGGGTTTGTTCTTGTTGTTTTTGTTTATTTGTTTGTTTGTTTTTTGGAGGGGAAACTGGGAAAGGAAAAATTTACATGTAAATAAAGAAAATATCTAAAATAAATAAATAAATAAATAAATCTGAATCCAAAAAAAAAAAGAAATGAAAATTAATTTTTATTTTGTTTTGTTTTTCGAGACAAGTTTTCTCTGTATAGCCTTGGGTATCCTGGAACTCACTCTGTAAACCAGGCTGGCCTCGAACTCAGAGATCCACCTGCCTCTGCCTCCCAAGTGCTAGGACTAAAGGCGTGCGCCACCATTGCCCAACAAAAAGTGTTTAAAGCCCATAGGAGATGCAACAATGGGTTTGAATTTACAGGTTATGTTTGAAAGCATTGATTGGCAGCAAAAGAGGCAATTTCTGTATGGGAAGGTGATGGCAGAAACTTCCTAGGAGTCACCGTAACAAATGAGATCAAGTAGCCATACCCAGCTCTGGATGTGGAAGAATTTATTAGTTGTGTGAAACAGATCTCCCAGAAGGATTTACCTTTGGGAAGGAAATCCATCAGTGGTGAAGTACTAAAACCACTTACTTAGGGAATCCTTAAATACAGATTTGCATAAGGTCAGAGAGGGAGAAACAAGTGGGTGTTCACTTGGGGCCAAGAGCCGGAGGTGATGAGCTGAGCTGCCAGCATGTCTGGAGGATGGTCCTTATTCCAAAATTTTCTCCAAGTATTTCTTACTTCCTCTCTAGTGTTCATTCTCTTCTAAGCTTTTTTACTATTATTATTTTTCAAAGACTATCTTTTCTTCTTTTTTTTAATGGTGTTTGAGAACAGACCTCGAGCCTCATGCATAATAGACAAGTGCTCTACCAGTGTGCCCGGATGAAGAAAGCTTTGGAGATTTTTGTTTTGTTGTGTTTTATTTTGTTTTGTGGTTTTTTTTGTTTGTTTGTTTAAGTTTTTGTTTTATTTTGTTTTAAGATGAGTCATGCTTTGTAGCCTAGGTTACTCTCAAACCTCAGATAAATAAACCTTACTGCTGGCTCACCTTGATTTGAGAGGAAAGATATTAATTTGTAATGTATATAAGAAAGGGCCATTCCACTGAGCTAAACATGTATGGAATTAGTGCTGTAGGAGCCAATCTTTCTCTCACTGTTTTCCATACAGTTTCGCTGTGGAAGCAAAGCTGCCCTGGAACTCACTCCTTGGCTGGCTTCAGATAAGCAGTCTTTCTGCTTCAGCCCTCTGAGTATTGGGAATACAGACATAAGTAACCATGCCAGTAAATGTGTGCTTTGAATGATGGGCACTCATATATTTACACTCCATTGGAAAGATGACAATGGGCATTTACACATTTTCTCTTACAACTGACCATTAGGTCATACTGAACTAACCATTAGCTCGTATTGAATTGACCATAAGCTCATACTGAACTGGTCATGTGAAGAGAGGAGTACAGAATAGTCCCAGGTCTGAGCCACGCATGAGACAGTTACGACTTTTGACTTTTAATACATCACTATGGGCATCAGCCGACTTTGACTCACTTGAGCTAAAACTCCTTCAGGTTTTCCAAGAGTCTCCAAAAGCCCACATCCATTAGATCGTCATGAATTCTCAGGTATTTCAGTATATTCCTGAAGATCTTAAAAAAAAAAAAAGAAAAGAAAAGAAATACAACAAATGCCCATTAGTTTGGTTTTGAATATTGAAGCATGCCCTTTGCAAGAATACTAAGCCTAAACCTTCTAGGAATAGCTTCACAAAACAACATAGGGATCAGTATTCCCAAGGTTTAAGCATGTTTCTTAATATTATTTGTAGCATTTGTAACACACGCTGCAAATGAACTCCTCAGCATGAGGTCGCAGCTGCTTATGTGAATCCTAACATCTTGCCTCTCGAATATTCCCTCCAAATGGGCCTTCTATGCTTCCCAGGGGTCAGAGAAATCCCAAAGGCTTGTCTGCCAACTTCACAAACATGAGAACAAAACAGCATTCAAGCTGTGTTCTCAAGCATTTCTGCCTTCCTCTGCAAAGACATCCCCACCCCCCAAAGCCTCTAGAAAGTTCAAAATTAAACAAATGTTTTGTTGTGGATAAAGGCATTCACATGTCATGAATGCTTAAGGGTGCCTTGGGTGTGAGGGCTTGGTGTCATGCTTCACACATGCAGGAGAGCTAGACTGTGAGTTAAGAAAACCACTCTCTTCTTTGGGCTGCCTTCTCTTCAGTCTATGAACTGAAGACAGTAATAATCAACTGTAAAGGGGACAAAGGGGCCAACTCTTCCCAGAAGTTAAGGTGTGAAAGGACTGGACTTTGTGGGGCTTCCTCCTCCTCCCATCCCCACAGTATGTACTGAGTGCAGGGAGCAGGCAGTTTTTGAACAGGCATCAGAATTGCCTGGAGTCTATTAGTTAAACCAGAGTCTGTCAGGTCCCACCCTGGAGCTGGTATTTCTTTAGGTGGAGGATGGGGTCTGGGGAAGAGCATCTTAGTAGTACCCGGGGATTCTGATGTGTATGCTCTAAAGACCCCATGCTGAGAACTACTGCCTCAGAGCTTCTCAACAGTGGCAGGTGGCATTGATGAACAGGAATCTATAATATCCAAATACATCGAACAGACAGTTGTAAGACAACAGCAACAGCCACAAACAAAAGAGCAACAATAAAACTAAGCAACAAACCCCTGCAACAATTTAGAAGAAAGATTGGCATAACTGTCTTGCTTTACAGAAATGTTTACCATTTTTAATGATACCAAGTTCTCTGATACATTTATTTTACTATTTCAATTATGAGTTTTCAATTCAACAAGCTGCTCTGGGAAACTCATAGTGTTTGTGCAATGGGGAGTACATATGTATTGAGGTGGTTTGAATAGATATGGCCCCATACACTCATACGCTTGAAGGCTTGGCCCATAGGGAGTGGCACTGTTAGGAGGTGTGGCCTTGCTGGAGTAGGTGTGGCCTTGTTGGAGGAAGTGTGTCACTATGGGGGCAGGCTTTGAGGTCATCTATGCTCAGGGTATACCCAGTGTGACACACAGTCCTCATATCTGCTGTCTGTGGATCAGGAGGTAGACCTCTCAGATCCTCTATCACCATGTCTGCCTGCACGCTGCCATGCTTCCCACCATGGTGATAATGGACTAAATCTCTGAAACTGTAAGCTATCCTCAATGAAATGTTTTCTTTTATAAGAGTTTCCCTGGTCATGGTGTCTCTTCACAGTAAAAAACCCTAAGATGTGTACTTAAATCCACTGGAGCATATGGAAATAAATTCAATTTTTGTGAGTTTGAGGCTGGACTGCTTTACATAGGGATTTCCTGGCAAGCTAGTGTTATATAATAAAACACTGTCTCAAAACCAACCAACCAACAAACAAAACAAAACAAAAACAAGACAGAACAAAAACATATCAACAAAATAGCTGAGATTATAAAACTGAGAGCTGAAGAGAAGGCTCAGCAGTTAAGAGCTTTTACTGTTCCTGTGGGTTCAGTTAGCAGCACCCATGGCACCATACAATCACCTGTATCTTTAATTCCAGGGGATCTGACAATCATTTCTGCACTTCACAGGACTTGCACACACGTGGTATACACACATGCATACACTTGTACACACACGTACACTCACATACAAATTTAAAAAAGAATAATAACTCTAAAACAAAAAGCAAGATTGGTTCTCTCTTGATTTCTTACATGACCTCTCTATAAAATGTCCCCTGCCATGTGGGAATGTATCAAGAAGATCCTTGCCAGATGCCAACCCTCTCTATATTGGACATCTCACTCTCCAGAATCATGAGCTGAATAAATTTATCTTCATTGTGATAGTCTATTACAGCAGCAGGAAAGAGACCAAGACCTTAATTAAATGTTTGTCCATACTAATTTTGAACTCGGAGGCCTACAAGCTCTTGAAGTCAGAGTTAGATACCAGGCTTGAACTCAGGATTGCCTAACCAATTTAAAAAACAAACAAACAAGCAAACCTGGAAGCACCCAGAGTTTAAAAGCACTACAGGCAGGGGTAGTTTAGGATCTCATATGGCCCAGACTATACTTAGGAAGTGGCTCCCCCCAGGCCCCCCATCGCTGTATGTATCTTCTCTCTAAGACATTCATTTTGACGTCTCCAGATCAGGCCAAACACACTGAGCCAAACTTCCGAACCTTATTTCCATAGAGAACATCGTGACTGCCCATACCATCTGAGTATTACATTGCTGTATGTGATGTGTGCATGTGATCCGTAGCTGGTAAGAAACATTGTTTATGAGGGAGCAAAAGCATAGAAGAGTCAAAGAGAAGATGGTGTGTTTCCGTGATTGTGGCTGCGAGCTCCTTGGTCCAGGAGTATGTCACTGTAGGAGAGAATGAGGGAGAAGAGAGCTGGGAATTCTATTCAGTTCTGGGAGGCTGTTGTTGTTTTTGTTTTGTTTTAAAAGAACTAAGAACTGGATGTGAGCTTGTAATCTTAGCACTCAGGAGTCTGAGGCCTAAGGCCAACCTGTGTACAGAGTGAAGCTCTACCTCAGACAGACAGGCAAATACAATAAAATATTTGTTGCATAAATAAAAATAATGACTACATTTCCTTCTCAAGCTCTGAATGGGCATAGAGAATCTTAATCCTTTTGTTTGCATGGAAGAGGGGAAAAAATGAAGTTCCCAAGGAACCCTATTAATATTCTCCCC
>NW_022196910.1:23763424-23768567 GCF_008632895.1 Mastomys coucha
CCCCCCCCCCCGCGAGCTACAATTAAACACATTACCATTTGAAGAACCAAGAAATGGTCCAAGAAATGAGTTCATTCACTGGTGAAACGTTCCCATGCTGTCTCTCGCTGCCTCTCTCAAGGCCATCTGACCAGAGGGCGGGTTCTGGCCATGCCCTGCACACAGAGAGGAAAGAGAACACACTCCTCCTCCCTCAGTTGTCCTGTCTGCTCCTTGGCACACGGTGTGGTGAGTCCTTCTGCAGGTTCCTTGTCCCCATTGGCAGTGGTTCCTAATGTGGCCCAAACCATAGCTTCTCCGAGTCTGGGGGATGACAGCTACTCTCTCCTAAAGCAAAGCATTCGAATATCATTGGGGGAGACATTTGGGTTGGTGCTTGGAGTTGTGCTTGGGGATTTTGTGAATGTGATCCAGTTTGTTTCAAGGCTGAAGGAACTTAAGCCTAGCAAGAGGTCTGATCCAGGCCAAAGGCTTGTTGAAATTACCAGCTCAAATACTGTGGTAGACTTGTAGGACTTGAAGAGAGCTTTAAAACTCTTCTTGCTCCAAACAGTTTCCTTCTCAAACTGAGGAGCGAGGTCCAGAGAGGCGAACGTAGGAACTGCCGCAGTCATTCATTGGCCAGCGATGGGATCAATTCTGAGAAAAGGATTTACAGACACTGAGATGACTATCATGGCACTAGACCATCTTCTGAGCCACCATAGACATGCTCTGTAATCAACCAAACTCCCATCCTGGGATGTCCAGCCGTCCTGGCGTGTCTGTAGGTCTTCGGAGTCTAAAAAATACTCTCCTATTCAATGCCTTAGTCAGACAGGACACCCTTCCCCAGACCCTTGTGTCCAGCCAGACCTGAGCTCCTCCCCTGTTCCTGGCTATCATAATAAAGGAAGCAAGAATATGATAACAATGACCTAATTTAAATATATATTATTATTTTATTTTATGCTCACTGCTGTTTTGCCTGCATGTATGTCTGTGTGAGTATATCAGATCCCCTGGAACTGGAGTTAAAGACATCTGTGAGCTGCCATGTGGGTTCTGGGGTTTGAACCCTGGTCTTCTGGAAGAGTTGTCGGTGAATGATCTTAACTGCTGAGCCATCTCTCCGGAACCCATCCCCTTTTTTAAATTAAGAAAAGCAGAGTTAGAGAAAGGAAAGAAACTTAAGGCTGTAGAGTTCATAGCCGAAGAAGTTTGTAATCCTCAGGGAAGACAGGCAGCTCTCCAGGTCAGACATGTGCTTATATTGCGTCTGTCTTTGCTCTGCTCAAAGATCATTACAGACAGGATTTTTTCAAACATGAACTCTTGAATATCATGGTTCCTTGGCCTCTAAATCTTTGGCTGATCTCTGGCTTTCACCAAAATAAATTGAATCTCTAGCAGATCTGGCCCTTGAAGCCATGGACAGTTCCCATCTATTTCTGAAGCTATAGTCTGACACCTAGAACCAGAGAGTGACAGCTGGAAGGCAGAAAGAAGCTAATGAAAATATGTGCTGTGAACCTTCCATTTTACTAATGAAAGAAAACCACACCACAGATGATCATCAGCAACTGTGTGGATGTGACCTCAGACCCTTAAAAAAAAAAATCTGATTATGGCCAGAAGTGGTGACTCATGCCTTTAATCCAAGCACTTGGGAGGCAGAGACAGGCAGATCTCTGAGTTCGAGGCCAGCCTGACCTATAAAGCAAATTTCTAGGACAGCCAGGGTTACACAGAGAAACCTTATCTTGAAAAACAAAAGCAAATCAAAAACATCTGATAGCAGATAATATACAATTATTATAGAAAACTTGAGAACCAAGAAAAAATACAACAAAACTTAAGTATCCCAGTCATATATAATCATTGCCACATTTTTCTGATATAATCATGATTTTTAAAAGATTATGTTTGTGTAACCATCTGGAATTTGCTCTGTAAACAACATGCTGTGAGTAGTTTTAAAGTGTATTTAGTATTCTATTCCAACAGTTTGAACTACCCACATAAAAAGTTCGTATTACCAACCATACCAGGAAGGAGCTATCAAATAACTATGTGTAAGGCTCTCTAAATCAACTTGGCAGCATTTCACTTGAATGCTTATCACAATATTCCAACATGTTCTGTAGTTTTCAAGGTACGCGATGCTGACACAGATCTGAATGGTTTGGAGCAGGTTGATCATTGTTGTGAAGATAAACAGAGACTCCCAGATCATCTTCTGTCATGGGTCAGGGGTCCTCCTCGAAGAGGATCCTGGAACAGTCTCCAGATGTGCAGAGGAGCTATCCTGGGTATCCTCAGTAGGAATGAAGGACTGACGGAGGTAATCTGTTATCCACAGGAGCCTTCATGATAACAAAGGAATCTTGGAGCCAGTGGGGACTTCCTCCAGAAACTGGGACATATGCCTATACTGGTAACTGAAACCCTTGCAGCTGCAGGCTGTGAGGACAATCAGCCGCCAGCTGGAGAAGAGAATAGGCAGCATGGAAGGTGGGGAAAATGTGTGCCAAGTACACAACCT
The DNA here is from genome assembly GCF_008632895.1 of Mastomys coucha. Lineage (NCBI taxonomy): Eukaryota > Metazoa > Chordata > Mammalia > Rodentia > Muridae > Mastomys > Mastomys coucha. The sequence continues at coordinate 23,765,949 of NW_022196910.1, forward strand.
GAAATGTGCTCACAGTGGCCTCCATGGGTTGATCAACCTGGTCAAAGCCAGGTGGATGCTACCATGAAGGACTAAGGACATAAGTCCCCAGGGGTCATACGCACTTTTAAAGTCACAGACTTAACTGGTGCTCGTGGTTTCCACAGTGATGGTTTTGGTTAGGAGAGCTAATGGGAAGAATTTTCTGGGCATTTGGAAAGGCACAGAGGATAAAGGAAAGTTGATTCTGGGGTTTGAATTTAACATTCAAAAGTAAAGTGGCATTGACCCCGAAGTAAGAACTGGTGACATATGACTGACTGGAGGGAACCAGAAGGTTAAGGCTGAAGATGAACTTCTTTTTTTTTTTTTTTCTGTGAAGTCAGCATTATTCTTTTTTTTTCTTTTTTTATTAGATATTTTCTTTATTTATATGTAAATTTCTCCATTCCCAGTTTCCCCTCCAAAAAACAAACAAACAAAAACAACAAAAACAAACCCCTGTTTCCTCCCCCTTCCCCATGCCTGCCACCCCACCCTCTCCCACTTATTGGCCCTGGCATTCCCCTACACTGGGGCACAGAGAAGATGAACTTCTTATGGTGACTGACAAGATGGTAAGAACTTATGAGCCATGTACTTCAATTCTAACATGCATAAATATGAACACATGTAACCAAAAGCAATGGCTAATTGTATGATAACATTTCTATATTCATTTTATTACCTATGCTGTTACTGATATTGGGAAGAAAGGAAACAGGAAAATTTATAATGGGATGTAACATGTATGCTGTCAGATATGTGGATATTGATGAGGATTATCACTTATATAGATAGGGATTATTTAAATAAGACTTAGATGAAGAAAGGAAATACACCTGCAGATTGGAAAATGGGAGCACCCAGAGAGGATGTTTTCATCCTTGCTTAGGACATTTGACAAGTGCACTTGATAATCTCCCTGCAGTCAGCCTTCTGTGTGTACAACCTCCACTTTCATAGATTTGACCGGATGAAGGTCAAAGACATTGTAAAAATGTGCCCATATTGAACATGTGCAGTTTGCTTCTTGTCATTACTTCATAAACAATACACTATAATGACTATTTTCAAGCATTTCTAGGGCACTGTGTCCTGTAAATACTCTAGTGATGAATTAAAATAAACTTAAGTTATGTGTTTAGGCTATATGCAGATTTATGCCATTTTCTTTTTTTGTTTGTTTGTTTTGTGTTTGTTTTGTTTTGTCTTGTTTTTAAATTGTATTACACTATAATAAGAAAAGTTACATGATTTCAATTTATCTGAATTTGTTAATACTTAAAACATATTTTAAGTAAATAGAATTAAATCACATTGTTTTCCTTTTGTACCCCAGCTCCTCCCAGAGACCCCCCTTTCAATACTTACAATATCTTTTTTTGTCATATTCTTTAAAATTTATAAAATACTATAACAATAAAAATGAGTATTATAAAAGTTGTTTGATATAAAACAATAGTTAATTTAACAGTCTTATGTAGATGCTTGTCTATGACAATACTGAAAATACATATGCTTTTCTCAATATAAATTTTAAATAACTCCAAATGTAGTAACTGTATATTTCAAAATAATACATCATTATTAATATTTTATTAAATGAACATAAATATATAAAGTGTTTTTGTTTGTTTGTTTTATATTTAGTAGAGCTTAAAATCTTGGCTCTTACTGTGGTAACTTGTTACAAGAGTTACAAATTTCAAGCAAAGCATTCAGTCTCACTCTTTGTTGTTCTCTTACAACTCCCTCCCAATTTAATTGTCTATATTTCTTTTGGGTATATAAATACTTTTAAAATATGTAAGCTGTTCTGAAAACCATAGTATAGTGTAAAAACATGAAATAAACAATACTACTAATAGAGAGGCTGAGATAGGAGAAGCAAGATCTCAAGACCATTATGTTTTACACAGCAAGACATTGTCAGGCACAAACAAGCTGAAAGTGTATATGGATTGTATAATATTGGACCTATTTCTCCAATTACCAAATTAGAGAGACCATTGGATGACAGTCAATAAATTTCTAATTCCTCATATTTTTGGATTTCAATCGATTAGGATATGTTGGTAATATTAATTTTCATATTAAGATATTAAGAAAAAGTAATTGATACTTCCTATTGTTTTTGTTGTAAGTGGTAGAATTAGGTTTGTGTGGATTTATTGAAAGATTACCATCTTGCTTCTTCTAGGGGGTAATTTTGCTCCATATGTTGATGTTTTCCATCTATTATCCTTTGTAGGGCTGGATTTGTGGAAAGATATTGTGTAAATTTTGTTTTGTCATGGACTATCTTGTTTTCTCCATTTATGGTAATTGAGAGTTTTGCTGGGTATAGTAGTCTGGACTGGCATTTGTGTTCTTGTAGGATCTGTATGACATATGCCCAGGATCATCTAGCTTTCATAGGCTCTGGTGAGAAGTCTGGTGTAATTCTGATAGGCCTGCCTTTATATGTTACTTGACCTTTTTCCTTTACTGCTTTTAAAATTCTTTCTTTGTTTAGTGGTGTTTTGATTAGTATGTGATGAGAGGAATTTCTTTTCTGGTCCAGTCTATTTGGAGTTCTGTAGGCTTCTTGTATGTTCA
>NW_022196910.1:23769207-23775396 GCF_008632895.1 Mastomys coucha
GTGATCCTGGGCTTGTTAGAGTGCCTGGGAGTAAAGCTTCCTCTGGGTGTTGTGGGACTGGCTGTGGAGCTTGCTCCCAAGGTCTGCTTAGGGCACCAGCTCAGACAGACTGGAAGAAACCTGAGCCACTAGGCTGGCGGAGTTCCTGTGCACTCGGTCCCACTGGTCCCAGTTACTCCCAGTGTTAGGACAGATGTGTCTTCCTCACCTCTGATCCTTGGTGTGTTACAGCGCCAGGGAGTGGAGCCTCCTCTGGGTGTTGTGGGACCAGAAGGAACCTGAGCCACTGGGTTGGCAGAGTTCCTGTGTGCCTGGTCCCGCTGGTCCCAGTTACTCCAGGTGTTGGGACAGATGTTATGTCCTCCTCACCTCTGATCCTGGATGTCGATTTGTGCCATTTTCAATGTTAATTTTTTTTTTTTTTACATTTTTTTTCATTTACTTAATGTGTGTGTCTGCATGTGGGGTTTCAAACTCCCACATCAGGCCCAATCTCTCTCCCTCCCTCTCCTTCCTTTCCCTCTCTGTCTCTGTCTCTCTCTGTGTCTATGTCTTTCTCTCTGTCTATCTCTCTCTCTGTCTCTGTCTCTCTGCCTACCAACTGCAGGTCAGGCTGTAAAAGCTCTCAGCCACTGCTCTGATGCCAAGCCTGTTTTTTAAAAAGTGTCGACTTACTCAAGTAGACTCTGTAATTACAATCTGTGGGTTCTGGGGGTGGCTCTCAGGCCATCATACTTGGTGACACGTGTTTTTATCCTCCGAGCTATCATTTCCACTTGACATAATTTTATGTAAGGAATTCCATCTTTCTTCCTTTGTGAATCACCACCCCTTCACCCTAGAGTGCAGACAACTTAGCATCCTCCCTGCCATTTATGAACCAGACTGCCCTTCTCACTGAGTACCTTGAGAGAGCCCAGTGCTTGCATATACAGTGGTCCAGCACACACTCTTGAATCAGCCGCTTTAAGGGAAGAGACAATGCCAGCACTTAACTGGACACTCCTTCCTTTGTTAGGTCCTTTCTTCCTGAGGATACAAATGAGCTCCATGTACCCTGGAGAGAGTTTGCAGGTCAGGGGAGAACTCAGGAGAAATGATCCTGCCTTTTGATGTTCACCCTGTTTTTATATGAGGAAGGCACTGGCGTTGGCCACCCTGCATCCAACCTGGCAGGAAAAAAAAAAAAAGCAACATATGTCTGTGAAATGACTGTTGAACGGCAACCCCAGTAACCATGGGGTTGCCAAACCATCATCAATTCACATTCTCAGGTTATGGTAATAGATCTGTCCCATACACTCTGTTTACAAGAAAAAAAAAGTGAAAGTCATTCTTGTAGCTGGCTGTAAGAATATAAGAACAAGTTTTCCAAGTGCTTCAAAACTACTACTGTTGTTACCAATAGGACTAATACTGATAAAGTGTTCTGGGGGCAGCTCCCTTATCACACAGACTCTGTAGATAAGCCATGATGACTTATTCCACCTTTGGAGGAAAAGACTGGAAACTGGAAGAAGTGATTTAGGTGGCCAAGGTCAGGGAACAGTAAGTGAAGCTGCTGGGATTAGAGCCAGGAAATGGGACTTCATTTGATTTCAAGACTAAGCAGACCCTTGGAAGTGGACATAATGTTTCTTCTAGCCCTGGTACCAAATACAGTGCTGGGCAGAGATATAAACCCTGCAAGGAACATAGAGAGGGTGTTTCTTTCTTCTTTTGAATTAACAGAATGGGGTATAGTATCTTCCCATAAGGCCCTGTTGTGTGTGCACTGCAAATGGTATTATAGGTGAAGCCAGCGCCAGCCCTCCCTTGTCACCAGATTACAGGAGGGTAGAGTCCAGCTCCCTCCCTCTGCCCACAACAGAGAAGGAAATGTCTGACTTGTCTGGGGACCTCCTTGTCTTATGTCATGAAGACCTAGGGGCCACTGGTTTAAACTGATTACTCTTCAGTAGGTGACAGTGCCATGAAAATATTAGAAACCCCACTAGGACCAATCTGGTTGTCTCAGACATAGATATGCACTTGTGGAATCTGTTTCCATAGTGCTTGTTAAGTTTTTAATGTTCACCACATGCATGGGGCTGAATGTCTCCCAGGGTATGTGTCCAGAGTATGCAAGTTCCTTTCAAGTGAGCTCTTTCTAAGTCACTTTGTATCCAAGTTTTCAAGTTCATGTTGCAAAGTGTCAGTCACATTTTATACTGTGTGTAAAATGGCTTGCTTCAGTTTCTTGCAGAACCCATCACCCACTGGCAATTAGTCCTGTTTTGCCATGTGAAATGGTATTATCCAGTGTGTTCCTGGAGCTGATCCTATGGATAGGATGATGTCATTTATAGTTTCTCCCAGCCATCTGCCTTCATACAAAGATAAAGCCAAGTGAAGAGGTTCTTCCCCACTGTTAACTTCTTAGCCACAAGATGTTTAATTAAAAACAAAATAACAATGTGTGACATCATTCTTCTCTGGAAGAAAGGCCATCTTGGCTTGTTTTAGATTCACATGGACAACATGAAAGAACACACATCATTACTTATAGTAACAGGGCTAAGGGGTGCTGTGGGGCTTTACTGAAGCTCCCTTTGGGAAAGGAGCTGAACGTTCTGGAACTTGAGAGACCCCCAGAACTGGGGAGACCCTTACTAAAGTCTCGGGATGACGCGACCACCCAATGACTCACGAGAGACCGAACTTGATGCAATCACATGAGGTTTATTGGGGATACCGGTACTGGGGTTGATCTCGTGACCTTATCGGCCAGAGAAGTTCGACCCTGAACACTAGAAGTGTGGGGTATTTAAAGGGAAAGACCACAAGCTGGGGGCAGGGAGAGGGTTACCAAGGAAGCATAACATAAAAACAGTGGAAAATTTCAGAGGGACCCAACCCAAGGTATTCAGTTAGGGAGGGGAACATATTCATTCTAGGAATGTAATCTTCATCTACCGGTCGACAGGGTGGAGAGTCTCATAAACTAGTAGACCTTCATTCCTAGTTCCACTCTCATTGTGGATCATTCAGGAGGGGCAGGTATCGGGAACCAGAGCCCTGAGGCTCTGAGTTAGCCAAGTTCCTGGAACTACCTACTTCACATTTTTTGGCTTGTGGCAGAGGTTTTCCATGCCCCCTTTTAAGTAAAGGTTACACATTATACATACATTTCTATTAAATGCCCTCATTTTAAATTCTAAGATTCTCCAGCCTTTCAAACTCACCTACTGTCTTTCTCCTTTCCCTTTGAGTTCCAGAATGAACACTCACTCACACTTTGGCTGATGGGTTATGCATTGCCACAAGCTAAAGGCTTGTAGTCTTCTACCTTCATGTAACATGGTATTGTTTCTTTACTGGGCTCTGCTTACCTTGTTTCTCCATCAACGTGGGAGGAATCTATGAACTGCAGGAAGTATGTGAGTCATTCATTTAAAGAATTAACCTAATAGAAGAGAAAGTGGAAAATAGTCTTGAATGCATTAGTATAGGAGACAGTTTCCTGGACAGAACACCAATGACTCAGACTCTAAGATCAACAATTGATAAATGAGAACTCATGAAACTGAAAAGCTTCTGTAAGGCAAAGGACACCACCAATAGGACAAAACAGCAACCTACAGATTGGGAAAAGATCTTCACTAACCCTACATCTGACAGAAGGCTAATATCCTATATAAGGAACTCAAGAAGTTAGACAACAACAATATGAAAAGCCCAAATTTTAAAAACAGGGTACAGAGCTAAACAGAATTTTTTTTAAGATTTATTTATTTTATTTATATGAGTACATTGTAGCTGTCTTCAGGCACACCAGTAGAGGGCATCGGATCCCATTATACATGGTTGTGAGAGCCAACATGTGGTTGCTGGGAATTGAACTCAGGACCTCTGGAAGAGCAGTTAGTGCTCTTAACCACTGAGCCATCTCTCCAGTCCTAAACAGAATTCTTAACAGAAGAATCTCGAATGGCTGAGAAGCATTTTAAAAAACATTCAGCATCCTTAGTCATCAGAGAAATGGAAATCAAGATGACCATGAGATCCCACTTCACACCAATCAGAATGGCTAAGATCAAAAACTCAGGTGACAGTGAAAGACTGGGAGACTTAGAAATTTGGGAAAAAGCATGTTAGTGAAAAGTAATGTATTAGTAGAAATGTAACAAACCAAAAATGTGGAGTAGCCAGTTCTAGGAACTTGGCTAACTCAGAGCCTCAGGGCTCTGGTTCCCGAAACCTGCCCCTCTTGACTGATCCACAATGCGGGCAGAACTAGAAATGAAGGTCTATTGGTTTACAAGCCTCTACACCCTGCTGACGCTCTCCACCCTGCCCACCAATAGATAAAGATTACATTCTTAAAATGAATAAGTTTCCCTCCCTTACTGAATACCTTGGGTTGGGTCCCTCTGAAATTTTCCACTGTTTTTGTCATGTTTCCTTGGTAACCCTCTCCCTGCCCCCAGCTTGTGGTCTTTCCCTTTAAATACCCCTCACTTCTTGTGTTCGGGGTCGAACTCCTCTGGCCGACAAGGTCACAAGATGGACCCCGGTACCGGTATCCCCAATAAACCTCATGTGATTGCAGCAAGTTCGGTCTCTCATGAGTCATTGGGTGGTTGGGTCATCCCGAGACTTGAGTAAGGATCTCCCCAGTTCTGGGGTTCTTTCAACAGCACATGCTTGCTGGTAAGGATATGGAGAAAGGGGATCACTCCTCCATTGCTGGTGGGAGTGCAAACTTATACAGCTACTCTAGAAATCAATCTGGCAGTTTCTCAGAAAATTGTAAATAGTTCTACCTGAAGACCCAGCTATACTGCTCCTGGGCATATACCCAGAAGACCCTCCACCATACCACAAGGACACTTGTTAAACTATGCTCATAGCAGCTTTATTTGTAATAGGCAGAAACTAGAAATAACCCAGATGTTCCTTAACCAAAGAATGGATACAAAAAAATATGGCTCACTTACACAATGGAATACTATTTATTTATTAAAAAAATGAGGACATCATGAATTTTTCAGGCAAATGAATAGAACTAGAAAGTATCATCCTGAGTGAGGTAACCTAGACCCCAAAGTACATATATACATGATTGGTATGTACTCACTGATAAGTGGATATTAGCTATAATGTACAGGAGACCCATGATACACCCCACAGACCCAAAGAAGTTAAACATGAAGGAGGGCCCAAGTGGGGAAGCCTGAGTCTCACTCATAAGGGGAAATAAAATAGTTATAAGAGGCAGAGGGAGGGAGGGAGGGAACTCAATGGGAGAGGGGAGGAGCAGGGGAATTAGTGGGGCTGGATCAGGTGTGGGGTGAGACAGGAAGAGAGGGCCTCAGGGCCAGGAGAATAAATGGAAATCACAGCCAAGGGGAATCCAGGTGGGGTTTGAGGAATCTCTGGGAATTACTAGAGACCTGGTATAGGTGAGGCTCTAGGACTCAATCCAGGTGATCTTAGCCAAGATACCTAACAATGGGGGCATGGAACCTGAAGAGGCCACCTCTGGTCAGACCCCCAGCGGAGGACACTAACCCACCCACAACATTTTTGACCTAAAATTTATTATGTGTAAAAGAAATGCAGAGACAAAGAAGGAGCAGAGATGAAGGAATGGCCAACCAATAACTGGCCCAACTTGAGACCCATGCCATTGGCAAGCATCATTCCCTGACACTATTAATGATACTCTGTTATGCTTGCAAACAGAGGAGTTTAGCATAACTGTCCTCTGAGGGGCTCTACCCAGCAACTGACTGGAACAGATGTAGAGACCCACAGCCAAACAGTGGATGGAGGTCAGGAACTCTTATGGAAGAGTTGTGGGAAGGATTGAAGGCCTTGAAGGGGATAGGAACCCCACAGGAAGACCAACAGAGTCAACTAACCTGGACCCTTGGGAACTCTCAGAGACTGAGTCACCAACCAAAGAGTATACATGGGTTGAACCAAGCCCCCCTGCCCACCCCGGCACATATTCAGCAGACACACATGCAACTCATTCTCTGTGTGGGTCCCCCAACAACTGGAGCAGGAACTGTCTCTAAAGCTGTAGCCTGACTGTGGAATCCCTTCCCCAGTAGGGCTGCCTTGTCTGGCCTCAGTGGAAGAGGATGTGCCTAACCCTGCAGAGAGAGACTTGACATTGCCAAGAGTAGGGGATAACTGGGG
>NW_022196910.1:23775406-23789803 GCF_008632895.1 Mastomys coucha
GAAGGGGAGGGGAAGGAGGGAAGGGACTCTGGGAGGTGGGGACTGAGATTAAGGGCAGTGTTTGGGCTGTAAATAAATAAATAATAAAACCAAAGAATTACTGAAGTACTGCAGGATGGGCTTGAAGAGACTTTCCTAGTCACACCTCCCACCATGACCAATCAATGCCAGGCAATGGCAATAGTCTGACCAGACCTAGTCATCCCCAGATGTTGTTGCACAATACTCAATACTCCTGAAACAGGAAACGTCAACATGCCACTCATCTTTATGGTGGGGCTGCTACTGGCCACCTTGCCATTGTCCCTTGGTATTTCTATGAGTTGAGAAGGAAGTCAGTCTTAAATCATTGATGACTCTTGATGGCCAGGACATAGAAATTCCGTTCTGGCCTTTGGGGTTTTATGTCATATATACTTCTAATAAAAAAAAACAAAACGAGTGGAACAGGGCAGTGGTGGCACATACAGTGGTGGCAGTGTTAATCCCAGAACTCAGGAGTGAAAGGCAGGCAGATCCCTGAGTTTGAGGTTAGCCTGGTCTACAGAGTAAGTTCTAGGACAGCCAGGGTTACACAGAGAAACTTTGTTTCAGAAAACAAAACAAACCCTGGGTAGAGTCTCTTAGTATTGTTTTCTTACCAGTCAATGTTCAATTTGTATCTTCTAGACAGCAGGAATGGCTTTGTAATGGTTCACCCAGAGAAGTTAATTAACCAGCAAGTGTTCTTTGCTATCATCTGGACAGGATTTATTCAGACCTCCTGGTTACCCTCTTTGCAGCCTGTGTTTGCTTCTCCCTGTGATGGTAGCCAGGCCTATTTCACACAGGGATGGACTAGGGGCAGAGAAGTTTAGCTGGCAGTGGCTGGGTGCAGGCAGGATCTTGGTTGGCAGTGAGTAAGAGGACAAAGCATGCACCCTCAGGAAGAGCTTCCAGAGAACTGGTTCATTTAATGGGAATGGAGGGGAATAAAGACCATTTAAACCTTTGGGGGTGAGTGTATGTCATTGGCAGGGGCCAGGGTGCCTCATTTGCATGAAGAAGAATTCCAGGTGCTGCTGGACATAACCTTATAGGTGGAGAATGTTAAGGCCTACGACACTGTTGCCTGTCTAGCCAGCCATTTTGTGCCATTACTAATGTTATGAAGAAAATCTCCCATGTGCTGTTACTAGGAAACTTTCTCATGCCCGAGTTGATTGCATATTCTGTTATGTTCTGTGCTTTGGTGTTCTTGGAAACCAATCACGATAGAAGTCATTTAGAACTGCTTTGTATAGTTAGCCACAATCAGCTTGAGCACATACTTGCCAATGACCAGGTAAGCACTTCCTGCACTTGTGTATGAGCTTTTATGTGTTTGCCTTTGTAAGCTGCCCCTGGGATGGACACCAGTGTTAGAGATATCTGTATCAATATAAGAAGCTGTTTGGAGTGACTTCCATTTTCAGTAGGGGTCCAGTAAAGTTTAAGTTCCCAAGACTTCCCTGGGAATTGATATTCTACTTGCCAGAAAAAGACATGTACAGAGGGTAACTGCCATCCTAGTTGGCAAACAAAGACACAAATGTTAGGCGAGGCAAGTCCCCTGCCACAGTTGAATACCCCAACCAATGGGAGCAGGATAAGTGTAATAGCAAAGACATGTTCCTAAGGAAGTGCCCTACTCCTAAATCCTGATTGATAGAATAACTTGGCACAGACGTTTACAGATCTCAAAGCTTAAAAGTTCTGTAGAATCCTGGCTGGTAGTTGCAGCCAGCTTCTGAGTCAGTCTGTGGCCCTCATCCACCAGTCCTGGGGCCAATGCTCAATATACCATATGAGATCAGTGTTCATGTGGTTTTGAGGCAACCCCTGGACCCCAACAGAGAGGAAATGTAACATGACTACCAGCTACATTACCTCCTCTAGTGAAGCAAGGGTGTGGGGCACAGGGCTACATGCACCAGTACATGCAGGCCTGGGGCAGGGGGTGAGTGACCCCACTCCTACCAATCTCAGGACAAGAGTTTCAGGGTTTGGATAACTTGACTCCACTCTTGTTCCAGGCTTGCTTCTCTGGGTCCCACAGCTCTCTGGGCCCCACGCTCTCTTACAGATAAGTTAGAGTCACCCCTGGTCCTCAGGTGACCAGTGATAAATCATCACCTCCAATGTGAATTGTGGTGACCAGGTTTTCTGATCATTGATAAAATTCTCTCCTGGGTTTCAAAACTTCAAAGGAGCCTTGAGAAATTGTCCTCAGTATTGAGACGATTTAAATCAGTTCTTGTTGATTGCACTGGAAGGGTATTGTGACTCAGTGAAGATTCAAATAGCATGCAACAGCAAAGAGTGTTTATTCAGCAGAATTTCCTGCATGCAGGGCTCTCCTCATTTCCTGGTGGACTCGAAGGCTCAGCTTTTATTCAGTTAGGGGAATTCTAGAGAAGGGAATGTGCCCTTTGACCTTGATTACTTAGCTCTGTCTCTAGGGGTCTGATGATTGTACAACTGGTTAGGCTCTGGCATCTTTCCAGAGGTTTCTTACTCATTCTAGCTACCTATTCTTGCTTCAGGCCAGATGACAAAGGTGTCCTCGGATTGGCTGCCCCAGGCTGTGGTTGGCTGGCCACAGGTTCCTGGCTCCAGATTCTCATTTCTGGGAAACAGAAACTTAGCCCTAGTCTCCCAAACTGCCAGTGTGCAGCCTGTCATGGAGTCAGCCTGGCTCTGGCTAACTCAGGCCTCTCTGCACACTCTGTCATTGTCTTAAATCGGCTGTTTTGCTGAATGAGTAGTACCTGCAGAGTTGCACTCTAGAGGCACATCAGTGCTGAAAGGCACTGCTTTAGACCATGACTCTGGGTTCTTAGGCCCCAATCCACATGTCTTTGAAGAGAGCATGAGGGGTTGTGGTAGATGAGGTGGCATGTCTTCTAGTATCTTCTACTACAATGTTAGGAAACTAGTATCATATAAGGAGGCCCCACACAGCAACCATGACCTCGTTCCTTAATATGGGGTCCTCAGATGTATTGTGACTTCATTACTTTGTGATTAATAATTAATGATGGAAATTAATACAATTAACATGGTGGAGGTTGCTTTTTAACCAGCTACACTCAAATAAAAGACACAGAGCCCTTTAGAATTATAGTAAGCTTTGAAGCACCGGAGGTAGGCAGATATCAACCTTCTAAGCAATTTTCTGCTTTCATGTCTAGAACCCTAATATACTACTTGCCATAAATGTAGGCTTATATTTTTCCAAGAACCTACTTTTAATATGGGTCCTTAAATGCTTTGCTCTCCCTTCTAGCCCACCATCCACCAGGGGTAGTGGAAAGGAAAAGCTACTAGAGCAAAAGAATATTGTTTTTTGCAGTGAGTCCAATCTGTGTTGTCAGGATATCAGCAGTTCAGTTCATATCAACTGCAGCGGCCTGATCCATGCACAATCACCATTCATGAATCAGCAACTGGCAAATCGATCTAGAAAAAATTGTGAGGCTCTGCTAATCACCCAAGTCTCTGGAAGCAGCAAGAAAAGCTGCTAGAACACCTCCAGAAGGTCTTTGGTGCATTTCTGTGAAGTCATGATAAATGATGACCTGCAAAGAATGGCAAGGTCAACTAATACTATAAGCATCATCAGGGAAGACCAGCATCAGCAAAGCCCAATGATGACCAACAAAGAATGGTAAGGTGAACCAATACCACAGAGCATCATCCATTGTCTGGAGATCCAATGTCGATTCAACCAATTCAATTTCACCTAGATCTACTATATACATTGGGAATCCATGTAAGAATTCTTTTGTGAAACAGACTGTCTTAGTTAGGGTTTTACTGCTGTGAACAGACACCATGATCAAGGCAAGTCTTACCAAGGACAACATTTAACTGGGACTGGCTTACAGGTTCAGAGGCTCAGTCCAGTATCATCAAGGCAGGAGCATGGCAGCATCCAGGTAGGCGTGGTTCAGGAGGAACTGAGGATTCTACATCTTCATCTGAATACTGACTTCCAGGCAGCTAGGATGGGGGTCTTAAAGCCCATGCCCACAGTGACACACCTATTCCAACAAGGCCATACCTGCTAATAGTGCCCTTTCCTGGGCCAAGCATATACAAACCATCACATAGAACCAACCAAGAACAAAACTGACTTAAAACCCACCAACATCGATACGTTTTTTTCAGTCTCCTAGATCTTAAGGGATTTGATGTTCCTGCTAGTAGAACCATGAGGAAAGTCTCCCAAATACTCCAAGCGTTACATTCTTTCACAGCTAATGACCTATCACCATTGCTGCACTGTATCCATGATACATCTATCTGTAACCATGGCTTCTATTTTCACAAGTTGCCACCCTGGTTGGAAGACACCTTTGTGAGGCTGAAGATTAGGAGTGGGCAATTGTAAGTCTTATAGCAACTAGAGATAAACTCCCCACCACCAACCGACCCCATAAGGGCATTCTGATTCAAATGGTCACCTTTCATGTGCACCGGTTATAGCTGCTGCTAGATTTGGGGTGAGTAATTTGAGAAGAGAACATTGTGATGGGGAAACTCAGGCCTTAGATCCTCAAATGGACCCCTTATAAAAGACTGGTAGTCATCTGGTTCTTATAACTCACGACTTATGACTGTTCTAGGTGAGAATTCCATTCAAATGGGTCCATACCTGAGTTCTACCAGATCTTAACCATTTGGAAAGTCCCTTTTGCTTATAACAATACCTTCCCCAGAGCCAATATACAATGAGTGTAGACAGAATCAATAGGACCTGGATTCAGCAGCAGCAGCAGTGGGTGACACAGATAATCAGTAGAATACCTCAAGTCCATGCAGATTTAGTACCATAGCACTCTGCCTGTGCTCATAGAACCTGTGCTTGAGAGAATAAAGGTGAGAGCTGAGAGCCAGGACAAGCCATTCATCAAACAACTCTGGTCATACAGGCATGGCTGCTACCTGCCTGTTCTTTGAGGGAAAGTCAGGCTTCTTCAATTGTGAGGCATAGTGAGGTCACAAGAAGACAGGCATGGCTTTTCATTCTTATTAACCATGTATAATCTTAACTCATCCACAGCACCCTATCTGTTTGGACTGAGACTAAAAGAGAGTCTTTAGACCCATACGTCTTTGAAAATGGTGCACACTGCCTCAGAGGTGGGTAGAATGTATGGGGTGATGCTGGTGCACCTTACAATCTACAGCTGATCATCTGAAGTCAATAGTTTTTAATTTATTTTAGAGAAAAATGAGAAGAATTGCTAGAAAAGTTGAGACACTCCAAGGGACTCTTTATCCTGTTCAGATAAGCAAAGATATAAACCATATATCCAGGCCATGCATGCTCTGCCCCTGTGTGCCTTCTGATATTTGTTGCTTTGCAGTTTACTATCTGAAAATAGGGACTGGACTGTAATAAAAATGGTTGTACGCCAGGGATGAAGGGTACTGGCCCCATTTTCACAGGCCTGCTACTGTTTAATGCAGAAAGCTCAGGCCCTTGTGGTACCAATGCTAAATAGCTTAAATGAGGACTGTGTAAATAAAGATAGGCTCAGATTTATTCAATTAGCTCCACTCCCTGGAGTTTTAGAATCTGTTTTACCTGCCCTTTCTCTGTGTCTCCCAAGCAGATGAACAGGAATGGATGAAATAATTCTCTCATGTTGTTCTCCCACCTGGAAGGTGATTTACTTTCAAAGGTCGTTTCATGAGTTCGTGCCTTAACTCTGCATTATCCTAACTAAGCTCCTGGCTCCTCTAAATCCCTCTGTTCAGTTAGGGCTCAGTAAACCATTTGTTAAGTAAATGGAACAATAACAAAGCCTGCACTTTGTGCTCTGGTGATAGCTAGCTGCTGTGTGGCTAGGCTCTAGACTCATTCTGCATTTTCCATTCCCATTTATCTCCACTGTCTGGTAGCAATTGCTTTCTAAACTCCAACCAAGACATTTCCTTTAAAAATCTCCCCCATTCATTCCAGAATGTTCTCTTCTGCCCCCCTCCCTTCATCTTTCCTTCCCTTCCTCCTTTCTCTGACTCCATTTTTTTCCCTCATAAATATTTCTCAGCAGGTTGTAGTAGGACTGGCATATCAGAGAATTTAATCATCTAGCTTGGGCTAGAGCAGTATTTAAATGAGCTTATTGAATGAATAGAAATGTTGGCCTATGCAATAAAATGCTGGCAGTCTTCAGATGAATTTGGTTTTAGAGTCTGGATCCTAAATGAATAATTAATTATATGTATATACAAACCCAAAATACATTATATTATTACTCCCACCCACTTCTTCCAATTTCCAGAGTTCTTTCTAATATAAGATATTAATTTAGAATGACACAGGTCAGTATTGACTGGAGTTTGCCCATATGGAGTGGAAAGAGGGCATCTGGTATATGCAGGCCCTGAGCTGAGACCTTGGCTTTTCGCCTTGATGGTCAAAGCACAGAGCTGCTCATTCTGGGAAGCTGAGGATGCCTCTGGGTATAACACAATCTGTGTAAATGTGAAAAAATTTTTTGAACATCAAAAATGAAGATGGACAAATAAAAATATTAAGAACCACAGTTGTAACCAAGCAGAGATGTGGGGAAGCAATTAGAAAGAATACTCCTGTCCAGCAACATGAAGAAGTATAGACTGCTACAGAAAACACTGCCTCTTCCCTGAAGCTCAGCAGTGGACTCGGTTTCTGGGCACTCTGGATAGGAGTGGGGTCTGATTCCTACAAGCGGCTGCAGTGAGAGTTGAACTTAGCACCACGTGTGAGTATTACTGGTTCCAAAGGGTTTTCTTATTTTTGCTGTCCTAAACACTAAAATGTTTTCTTTTAAAAAGCAGCAGGGATATGATTGGTTCTGGGTGGGTTACCTACTGGAAATATTCATTTAAGTGAGCTCTGAATTGGTACCCACTCCCCTCCCTCAACAAACATACAAAATTTGCATGTTACAATATAATTATTTTAGCCTTCACTTGTTTAGCCACCTGGCTTGGGGTCCTTCCAAAAGTTAGCAGCCACTGGAAGCTAACAGTAGCACAATACAACTGAGTGGCCTAAATTCCAGATCATCACAACCTTCTGGTGACCTTGACATGTTCCTTTGAACCTTGATTTCCCTAAGTGGAAAACAACACCTCCTAGCAAGCATTGAATAAAAATTGTGTACATGCAATTTTGTGCTGCACTGGATGTCCTGATGAAACAGAAGAGCTTTTCAGTGCCCGGGCACTTAGCTCTGACATCATGATATTTTAGAAAGAATCAACCAGTCACCAGTATGAGAAAGCACTGAGTAAATGAATGGGCTCTCCAAAAAAACACCAGCTCCAATAATGACTAATTGATCAATGAACAAAGGTTGTGAGGTCATGATGATTACCACCGACAATTCAAAGTGACAGGATATAGAAACACCTAGGAGACATACCACTAGGCACGGCGGTGAGAGATTCCCTGGATCGAGAGCCTCTGAGGATGCCTATGAAAGATTATCTGGGTTAGGTCAACTGTGATGGGAAGATCTACCTTGAGGCCTGTGATGGTATCACCCTGTGGGTGAGGGTCCTGGACTGAACCAATAGGAGAAACAAGCTGAACACCAGAATGTCCCACCCTCCACCTCACCTCCACTCCTGCTGTGAAGGACTGTACCCAGGAACTGTGAGCCAAAAAAAATATTGCCTTCTCCCCTAAGTCGCATTTGTCAAGGTGTAACATCAGGAAAAGAGATGGACACACAGATACTATCTGTAGCTGCTTCATAGTGAATATGACCCAGAGCTCTGAAGAACATGGCCCAGGGTCTGTTGCCAGAAAGAACTGGAGACAGAATCCAAGGTTCTGGATCCCAGGACCTTAACTCAGGGAATGCTGCTCTCTAATGATAACCCCACATGGATCTTACTTGGGAAGTATTAGCAACTATTTTGTCTGATTTCTTCCTCAAGAGAGATTTTCAGACGCTTTGCCATTTGACTATCATGCTAACGTCGACCTAGTTAATTTGGGTATATTTAACTTTCTTCTACTCCTTTTGACACTGAGAGTTAGTGTTCACTCTCATGGAAATTCAGTGTGTGTTTTCTTTTCAGCAGCAGAGCAGGACTGAAGATGGGGAGGGACAGGTAACGCTCTGTGAATGTGGGCGTCAGCCATGCCAGGAAGGGCTCCCTGTCCACAAGATCTCTCTACTTGCTTCCTTCTGATTAAAATGCTCTTTAACACAGTCACCCATGTTTGTCTCTAGCCATGTCCTTTGTCAGAATGCAAGCACTCTGGGGATAGTTAAATGACTCCGAAATATAGACAGCCTGGCAGCAGCTTCTCTTCTCTCCTCTCTACCTAGGTGTCTGTATGAGATCTCACTTGGCTGGTCAACTTTTCTTCATCAGACACATCAAAAACTCTTTGTCTCTCTTCCCTTGCATCTCTCTGTTTACACCTAGAGACCCAGAAGTCCTGCCTATATCTTTTGTCCAACAATTGACCCATGATTTTCTTTACTGACATATCAAAAACCAGTTGGGGAACAGGACCTTAGCATCAAAAACTGCCCCTACAGATGTCTCTGCCTCTGTCTATGTTCTTCCTTTTATCTACAATAAACTTTCTCTTCTACCATACCTAGCAGAAGTCTCTCTCTTTCCTTTTTCTTCTTTCTTTCTTTCTTTTTTTTTTTTTTTTTTTTTTTTTTTTTTTTTTTTTTGAGGCAGGGTTCTCTGTGTAGCCCTGGCTGTCCTGGAACTCACTCTATAGACCAGGCTGGCCTCGAACTCAGAAATCCACCTGCCTCTGCCTCCCAAGTGCTGGGATTAAAGGCATGCACCACCACTGCCCGGCTCTTCCTTCCTTCCTTCCTTTCTTTCTTCCTTTCTTTCTTTCTTAAGCAGATGTCTGCCCTGTATCTACCTGATTACATTATCCCACCCCCTCAGCACCATTCAGATCCTAAGACTCCCAAACATCCTACTAAACTGTGCATGATCAGACTCTAACCAATTTCACCACACTATCTGTCTCTGAATGTGTTCTCCTCTTCTCTGTCTCTGACACATCTGTGATCTTTATCCTAGCTCACACCTATAGGGGATTAGCACGTGGTCCCTCTCTTCACTGTTTCTTGTATCCATACCATTGCTACATGCTACTTTAGTACTCTCCTGATGGCAGTAGCACGTAGCCCCTGACCTCAATTCAGCCAAGTGGCTTGCTTGCTTTTGGTCAATAAAATTAAATGAGATTCAAAGTCCAGATGAAAGAAGCTTTGCATGACTCCTCTGTGCCCTTAAACCTCTCCCATCATTGTAAGAAGAATATGCTCTTTGGTCTAGGAAAAAGGTCAAAGGATACAAGGATCTGAACTGCCCAACTGAGTCCAGCACAGAGCATGTAAGTAAACCCCCATGGACCCACAGGCCTACAATAAATAATCATTGGCTAGTATTTCAACATTTGGGGCATGATTTTTATGTTGTAATAGCAGATACACTAGACCCAATAATTTGTATTTTCCTTTACTTTTGTTTCTACATGTGGGCTGATGTCATGTTGACTGGGACAAATAGGTGTCAAAGTCCTCTTCCCTCCTCTGGGATTTTTCCAAATGAAATACGGGCTTTCTTGCCAATCTGATTAATCAAGTGGGTAAAATTAGGCACAGAGCTGTCCTTTCCTGTCACAGAAACTATTTATCTCCAGCTGGGAAGGTAAAGCAGTGGGGGCCATACTGCAAGCTCAGAATTGGCTGCCCACTTACACTGTAATTGTAGGTGAGGCCACAACTGTCATAAGAGGTAGAGTTTTTCTTTTCCTTTATTTCTTTTCTTTTCTTTTCTATTTTTTTTTAAAGGTCATTCTCATTTAAATGGGACTTCCTGTCCTTTTATCCCCAGTCCTTTGAATTTCTTTTGAAAAGCTGGTGAATATTTTTGGCCATTCTATTTCCTCTACCAGATAAAACCATTACTAAATAGAGGCTAATTAAGTCACCGGGCTAACACCCTGACATTCAAAACAAAAACCATGAGCTCTTGGGACTGTTACACCCTGTCTCCTACAAGCAGGGACTCTTGTCCTTGCACTTGTCTTGAACTCTTAAAGGGCACTCTAAAAGTGATGATTTTTGCAGCCACAAATGTAGAGCAATTGTTTTTGTTTGGTTTGGCTTCTAAAAGTGTAACAGCAGGCTTGCTTGTGAGGACATGAATGTAGACGGAAGCCTAAAGAGCTAATAGCTGTCACAGCTCTGTAATGAAAAGATGCATACATATCTGGACTGATGTGGCTCTTCTCCCTGAAAGAGAGTTTAAAAATAATTGGTTTAGTCTTGCTTCAACTCATCCAGAATTCCAAAGCAGACACAGTGAGGAAGAGTAATTTCACTCTTGAAGCTAAAATGCTCTGGATTAGTTTGAGGGTAAAGGTGGGTTGGGGAATAAGAACTTTGAATAATGGATTCTTTCTCCTCCTTTAGCTCAGCCACCAGAGTATCTTTAAGTGGTGTCTATTTGCAAGAGAACCATTCATTACTATACAGTGTCTTAAAGACCATCGGTGGCCTTACTTAAACTGTCTTCAAGGACACAGGAGAGAGTGAGCTAGAGTTGACCTGTTTTCTTTCTTTCTGAAATCCTGCCGTTTTCTGGAGTGATCAGTGCTACTAAAAGATGTGTGTATTCTGACATCTTCCTGTGCTGTTTCCCATGGTAGGGCCTCCTGTCTTTGGACTTTAGGGTAACTGTGATCTTTTCAGTTACAAACCAGAGGCCTTACCTGAGAACCCTTAGGTGTTGTATGGTAAGGCTGGGCAGTGTGGCTCTTTCCTCCCTGGGAGGAATATCTTACTGCTGGATGGATGGGCAGCAATGTCATCCTCTTTATTGGGCTTTGTTTGTAGTCAGATTGTTTTGACTGTATTGATGGCTCCTTCAGGGTTTGAATGCAACCTTATTTGGGGATGCAAGGGTAACAGTAAGTGAAAAGAATCCTTTGAACTTCCAGGTAGACTCTTGGGATGGCAACTTGAGGAGCCTGCCGGATCCCTCCAGCTTTCTCTGATGGGCATTTTCAAGGAGTCATCTCATTGAAGTAATAAGTGTGAGACCTCCCACCCATTGCCTTTCCATCTTCTCAGAGTAGGAAAGTTAGAAATACAATCAGAGGCTTGCTGGTCAAACTGGAGAAGGTTCCCTTGACTCTCAAAATGTTTCTTCTATAGGTACTGGGGTGGGGATGGGAGTGGGCATGCCTCTGCACAGGGAGGTTCTATCCTTCCCATAAGGCTAGGAAGACCTATTTCCGGAAAACACCGTCCAAGTTGCTATTCTCTAGATCACAGGTTATTTCCTTGGTGTCAGTGTTCAAATGCCACCCATCCCCTGGCTTTCCTTTGTCTTTCTCCTAATGGGAATTATAAACAGGTTGTTGCATTTTCAGGGAGGAGCAGCTGGGAAGAATGAAGTGAGAAAGGGTGTCTGAAATGTCAAAGGGAAGCTTATAATTCAGAGGAGGCTGGGAGAGCTCAATTTTCATCAGTGCCCTTGACATTTTGAAGATAATTTACTCATGTGACTTTGGTATAGTGAATAGCATGTTAAGTCTACTATCTAAATAGTAGACTGATACCCACTTACTGTCTACTTACTATTCCCAAACAAAAGACCTTTAAATACATTGGTAAATTAAGAAACTCCAAGGCCACATAGCTAACCTCCTTGTGATGATTCTATTTGAAGAGAATCAAATGTGCACTAGGGTCTCCAGTAATTGTTTGCATGCATTCATGCATATATGTATGCATTTAGTGCATTCTGGGGATTCTTGATGGGGAAAACAAAGTCCCTTCCCTCAACATTTAAATAACGAGGTGTGCTTACAAAGGTAACTAATGTGAACCACGCATGACGACACACATGTAGAAAACCAGGAGTATTACAGACTCACAGCCACCTTGGGCTATATAAGAAAGACCCTAAAAGATATCTTTTAAAGAAAATAAAATGACTGTAAAAAGAAAACTCCAGACCTCGTTAGGTGGCCTGTTTCTCTTAATAACTGGTGGTCTTTAGGATTCACACGTGCAGAGTTCCTTTCCCACAAATCCTTTCCACTATAATAAGACTGATTCTGCCATGTGGCCACATGACTCACAGGAATGTGGAAGTGACCTCTGGCATTGGGGTGGTGCCAGTTCCAATCAATGATTGAATCAGAGTTAGTTCTTGGCGATTCACAGAGATGGGACTCTGGAATAGATGCTAACACTGTCTCCCTTGCCATGGGAAACTGGAGGGCAGGTGTAGACCCCGTGTAGGTTGTCTGTGGCTGACCAGTTCATCACTCATTCTAAGATGTTCAGTGATTTCAGTGCTGCCATTTGGAACCCTCTAGAAACCCATGTGCTCAGACAAGACAGATTTTACAGTGATTAATCATTCACATTTTAGTACAACATCATTTTTTTATTTAGAGAATACTTTATTAGTTTTTGTAATCAAACCCACGTAGATAAGACCTTACATATTTAATACAGTGCATTACCCCTGTACAAGTGGAAAAAAAATGAAATTCAACATTTCTAGACCAATATGGCTGTTGATTTCTGTACAATGCCAACTCAACACAGAAAACTGGGATACTTTTTTCCAAAGTTGACAGCACAGCTAAGGTTTCCAAAAATTCAAATTATATATATGTATATATATATATTTATATTTATATAAAAAGACCAATAATAGCAGTATGTTATGCATCAATAGCAGCAACAGCTTTTCCAGGTTCTGTAGTCATTTGAACAAAATTGTAGAGACATACAGCACACTCTTTAAAAAAAAAAAAAAGTAAAAAACAAAACCCCAGAAAACAGCACAGCTCTGTTACTCTTGTGGTACCTGGCACCAGTTTTTAAAGTTAGCTTCTCAATCATCAGTACAACATCATTTTAATTTTATCAGTAGTACTCTTTAGCATCTCCGCAGAATATTATTTACTTCCTTGACTTAATACCAGTGACTACTGAAAGTCAACAAATGTTTTCCATGACTTGACCGTGTACTGCTTCCGGTTCAGCATGGGCTGAAGTACTGTGCCGGTGTCTGTGCTAATTGTAGTTCTGTGGAGAACTATGTGCTCCCATTGTGTTATAACACGTGACTACCTCACACTAATGGGGCCCACGCCAGAGCCCAACTCCTCCCCCCTCTTCTATCTCAGAGTTTTCGTGCGCCTGTCCTTTTCAAGCACTTGCTTCCTTTTGTTTCATCTGATCATGGTCAAGCATCAAAGTCCAATAACTCTGTGTAGCCAGAAATAAATAGGCTCTTAGATTTATTCTTATCGGCAAAGAGGGGGACTCTGGTGTTATGACATTGCCATGGCAATATTATGATGTAGATGCTGGGAACATCATAATCTCTTCTTTTACTCTGACTCTTGTTTGGTTAAAGGTCAAATGAAGCTAACAGGTACAGGAGCATTGTTTAAAGAGAGCTGAGCTATTAACCAAAGTCTGCTCAATCCATACTTACAAAGAACTCTGAAATTATGTCAGGGTTTACCGTAAATTTTAGAGCTAGGGGCTCAAGCATGGTAGAACTTCACATGTCAAAACAGGACGTGTGAGGTGCCTTTTCTGAAGGGTGAAGGGAATACTTAGTGAAGGTGGGGCTATCCTGGTTTTGTTTTGAGACTGTGTCTTTTCTGGCTGCTAGTCTAGAAACTAATTTTACCTCCCCTGGGGAAAAATTTTAAAAACATAAATAAAAAAAACAAAAACCTCTCTTTTGATCACTGGCAGATGAGCCTGTTATAACATTTCAGATCCTGAGCCACCTGGCTGGTTTCCAGAGAGGCTGGTTCATCATCTCTCAACAAACAAAAGGCTGGGCTTAACACTGAGTTCTAGGTACTTTCCATGTGTGCACACACCCAGGGATTTTGTTACTTTTCTCCTTTAGAGGATTTCTCAGGTTCTAGGCAACAAATGTAACTGTGAGCTTTTCTAACCAGCCTCTTTGCTCCCCAAAATAATGACTCTGAGACTTCTTATATATGAATAAATGCCTAGGCCAAAAGCTTTGGCTGTTTTCTACTTGCTCATGACTCAAATGTCCTGCTTAAACTAGTCAAGTCATGCCACATGGCTACCTATCCTTCAGTTTTGTGCTATGTAGCATCCTCCTTAACATTCCCTGTGAAACCTCCTGTACCTGACTGTACCCCAGAAATCTTCTCTCTGAACTCCCACCTCCCTATTTCCTGCCTAAGCTAATAAGCCAGCAGCATTTTACTGACAGGTTATGTTTCCACACATTGCACAATGTAGGATGCCGTCCCGCAGCTCCTACTTGCGTGGGGTTCCACGAACCGAGGATTTGGAAACCTGC
>NW_022196910.1:23789814-23804831 GCF_008632895.1 Mastomys coucha
CCCCCAGCGAGCTAAGTCTCTGGTTTCGGTTTTGAGTTCTTCCATGAACACAGCAGGGCCACCACAGCACAAGAGACTCTCTTTTCACTAATGATGTTGCCAAGATCGAGGAAGCTTACGTGGGCTTCTGTGCAATAACTCCATCAAAATTCTCTGCTTGGGACTTAACCTTCTACCATTTTAGCTTTAGGACAAGGCTTTGAAGATTGCAGCCCAACCCAGATATAGGGAGGCTAGTAGAAGGTTCATCAAGCTAATAGGATTTAAAATTCATTAACTGCTAGGTATTGAGCAATGTCTTAAATATTCGAACTGTGGCAGTAATAAGTGTGCATAGGCCAAGATGACAGTGACTGAGCAGGACTCCCTGAAGTAATGGAGAGTCTTTGGATGTAGTAGGGCCCTGGGGTTACTTGTAGGAAGGGCTCAAATTGTCAAATAGATTAAGTTAGCTTTGCTTCCAGACTCACTGGTAATTTGTGGTGTGACCTTGGGACAGACCATTTCAGGCCATGTTGCCTGCTTCTGGGCTGCATTTATAGGAGAGCATCAGAAAGCTTCCTTTACAGTGTTGTGGCAAAAATTAAATGAGATAACCATCATAGCTCCTATAAGACTCCTTTCATAGGGACTCCCTCTGTGGAGCTGATAGGGTCAAACTGAACAATAACCCTGTACTTGCTGTCTCTTCTGTGTTCTCTACAAGATTGGTTCTGTATGGGCTCATTATTCAGAAGAGTTACCAGCTTTTAACTCCCAGGTTTAAGAACCATGCAAATATCCTGGTGTTGTCAACACCAAGGATCTCAGCTCTTGGCAGTTAAAGGCAGATGTATAAGCGGTTTAGGGTCATCCTCCACTATATATCAAGTTTGAGACCAGCCTGGGCTATAGATTCTGTCTCTAAAACACAACAAAAATCCAACAAACACACTCACCTTGTTGGGGAAGAAAACCATTGTACTAGTACCTATGGGGTTGTCTGCCTCTGAACATGACATTGTCTGAGTTGGGCCTTCACCAGCCTCAGGGTGAGCATGACTGTACTTTCAGCTGCCTGGCTAGAGCTTGCCAGCTGGATCTATACCAGTAAAATGGACCCTCCTGCTGAGCCTTGGCAACCTGGTCAGAGTTGAGGAAGAAACTGGCTTTACCCCTCCTTAGGGACTTTCTAGATATTGTTTATGAGAAAGGCAAATGTAGGATGCTTCAAGAAAAGTCGGCTTGTTTGCTTTTACTGAACAATGGCATTTCTCACACAGAAATGATACAAGGGCTTCTGACTTCCCCCAGCAACCTCCTATAGGCTCCCCTTCTGCTAATTCACCTCAAGGCTGTTGAAATCATTCCTTAGGACTTTACCTATGCTCCCATACCCTCTTAAATTTTGGGGAGGTTGAGTTATTTTATTGATAGTATGATTTGGTACCATTGAGTAATAGAAGGAAGGACCATTGTTTTAAGAAACAAATTTGTGAGCACTGACTTTCAAGGAATTAAAATACAAACACATCTCTTAGAATTCTTACTAGATCACACCCTGGGTATTTGCTTGTTGCCTATGCAGACTTTTGAAATGTGTGAAGCATTAAAAAATTAGATTATTTATAGAAACAAATTCAAATTAATTTTTACCCAGGCCAGTTTACTTTCTACTTTGACACCTAGTAGTAATCCCATTCTAATCCCTGAGATCACCAGGTGTGTGTGTGTGTGTGTGTGTGTGTGTGTGTGTGTGTGTGTGTGTATGTGTATGCATGTGTGTGGATGCATATGTAAGCAGAGGCTACATGAGAATGGAGGTCTACTTCCTCTGGAACTGTTCATCTTGATTTTTGGAGACAGTGTCTCTCATTGGCCTGCAACTTGTCAAATATGCCAGGCTGGCCAGTGAGCTCCGAGGACACTTATCCACACCATGCCTGGCATTTATTTTCCCAGCATGAGTTCTGAAGGTTGAACTCTCAATTGCTTACTATGCAAGCACTTTGTCGGCTGAGTTATCTCTAAAGCTTGATATTACCATATAGATGACAATTTTAGTGGAGACTATTAGTGGAGACTAATAGCACACCATAGCTCAGAACTCCTGGATTCACTGGCATCCTCCT
This sequence comes from Mastomys coucha, assembly GCF_008632895.1. Classification (NCBI taxonomy): domain Eukaryota; kingdom Metazoa; phylum Chordata; class Mammalia; order Rodentia; family Muridae; genus Mastomys; species Mastomys coucha. Next base: position 23,791,926 of record NW_022196910.1, read on the forward strand.
TCCTTAGTTTCTATGTAACTGGACCTAGATGTGTCACCAATGTGTATAGCTCAAATATTCTAACCAATAACTTACTAAAATGCCCACTGGAACTGTGAGAAGAACTTATTGTGAAGTGCTTGTGGCTCAGTGGTTCTCAAATTAGAGTTCCGCTAAACATCCCCAGTGGAGTCAGGTTTCTGTGCTGTAATAAGCCCATCATGCTTTTCTTATCTTGGCCAAAATCAGAGAGCCACACCCCAAGGAGGAAAACAACTAAGTTATTAATTGTTGCCTTGTCACAATCGTTGCCTCTATTAGTTTCTGATTCTCTCCTATCTTTGTTAGTAGAAGAATATCTACTTTGTGAATTGAAAACTGATTTTATCCCCTCTCCTTACTCCATGACTACCACTGCTACCGCAGAGCCTGGTGTGGAGTGCCAAGGACTGTCGCTTTTACTAACAGAGCTGGCATGCAGTGGTCTGAGCTCATGCCTAGGCAGTCTAGAAATGAATGGCTTCATTTCAGAAAGAAAGGAAAATGAAGAAAGTTTTGCAGCTTTGGGTATGTGAAATGAAGGTCATACTTCATTTGTTAGTGCTCTCATGCTTTCACACAGGATTGTAAAAAAAAAAAAAAAAAAAAAAAAAAAAGCTCAATCTCCAGTTGTAAATTAAGAAAATTAAGAAAATTGATAGAACAAAGCCACAAAGAACGATAAAGGGGAAAATAGTGCCATCTCTACATGATTTGTCAAGGAAACTGAACCAAGGAAATCTGTAGGGACAGGAAAAAGGCACCCAGGAAGAAACAATTCCAGGGCCAGCATCCTCATGAAGAGTTTGAGGAACCAAACTGACCATGATGGGCCTCCGTCATCTCCGCATGTGACACACTGACCCCCAAGATTCCCTCCATCCTGTAGGAGGAGAAGCTTGGTCCAGCATACTGGCCTGCTCTCTGGTTTCTCCTCTGCAATGTTTTGGTTTGGTTGGCAAGCCATTTTGTTATCATGAATAAGCAGTTCCAAGGCCATAAGCTTGAAGAGTGCTGATTGATCTCTACAGTTCCCTAGATTGTTTGAAAAGGCCAACCCAACATTAAAAACCAGGACAACTTGTTAAGAGTCGGGTTGTAGGATCTTCTTTCTCTTAAGAATATTAACTAGGCTGGCCACACTGCACTCACATGTCCCTGCTTGCACATATATTAAAGAACTGGTTGGGGACAGGCTCCTGGGGTCAGCTATGACACGCAGTACCCAGTTCATCACAGTTTCTACCATTCCTCAGGGTCTCCCCAACACAGGATAAACTTGTCACACTTAGTACAATTGTAGGGTTTTATTTGCTTTAACAGCACTGTAAATAATTAGCCTCATACTGGAAACAGGCTCAATGTTCCTGGCAATAGAGTAGCCATCACTGACAGGTAAATGCTTTGACACGTTCCTAGGATGGCTGCTACTCAACTGAGAAAATAAAGGGCTGTTCTATTCCCAACAGTGCTAGACAATAAAAGCCAGGCTGTAGGATTTCACTTTCATGAATGCCAAGAAGAGGCAGAAAAGATAGACAGAAATACATATTGTTTCTGATGCAATCTACAGTTGTTGTATGCAGTGATCTTTAAACTTTATGACTAAGCCTTCGCTTGATGTCACTTCTTATTTTCTTTGCTGGCTAGAGAATTTCTTAGATTGTCATTTAAAGAATTATAATAATCAGACATTGGTTGTGCTATGCCTTTGAGTGCATGCTCAGAGTGATGGGTGCGCACGGCTGGTTATGGAACATTAGGCAGTTAAGTAGCCATTTATAGTTTATTGGCCTTGTTTCTTTCAGTGGGTGTTACTCTACTCAGCTCCTTCACACTTTGATCAACCTTTTGTGCATGGTTAAATTCTCAGGGTCAACCAAATTAACCAAGGAAAGAATCCATGGGGTTCATTTTTCTACTATTTGAAAAAAAAATCAATAGCATACATTTTTATCTTCTAATTTTTATTGAAAAAGATCTTTTATAAAAGATAACGTATATTTCAACTTTGATATCTGAAAATGATTTTCCTGCCGTCTTTAAGAAAAATGGTGTAGGGAGAAAAACAAAGGTCAATCGTGTCTCGAAAGAGCTCACTATGAGGAGTGTGGAGGGTGTGCTAGAGACAGCAACATTATTTCTCAGAGTACTAGTATTTCACACAGGGACTCATGTGTAAAGAGCAGACACTCTACCACTGAGCTACACTCCCAGTCCTAGAGAATACTACTTATAAAAATGATAAAATAATTTCATACCATTGTGCAAATTCTTCTTGTGCTTAATATATTACAGGAGTTACTTGCTACAATTAAAAACGTATTTACAACTGAGAGCTGGATTCTATCCCAAATACAAGATTACAATTATCCAATCATGCCTCTATTGATATCATGGTTACCTAATTTCTAGAAACACACTTCTGAGTGAGTTTTCACCCATCCTTTTTTTTTTTTTTTTTTTCAAGACAGGGTTTCTCTGTATAGCCCTGGCTGTCCTGGAACTCACTCTGTAGACCAGGCTGGCCTTGAACTCAGAAATCCGCCTGCCTCTGCCTCCCAAGTGCTGGGATTAAAGGTGTGCACCACCACCACCCGGCTTACGCATCCTTTTCTTGCCAGCTGTATTCTTTCTCTTTAAGTTTAGGCAGGCCTAATTTCCCTTCCTCTTCCTTCAATACAGAACCACGCCTTGGGAAGCAGGGCATTACCATTCTGGTTGTAGGTGGTCATTTAGAAGCTGACACACTTCCCAACTTGAGGTGGGGGCAATCAGAGCTTTCACTGGTGTCTGGAGAAGTGGGTGCCCTTTCTGTTTGACCACATGCTATCAGATGATGACCAGCAGAGCTTACACATGTGTGACCACAGAGGAGCACCAAGAGAAGTTCATGTGAAAGAAACAGAACACATGGATGCTGAAACCAGTCTAACCCTCCATCTCTCCCAGATGTGTAACAAATTCTCCATGGTGTGTGTGTGTGTGTGTGTACACATGTGTCTGTACATGTGTGTCTCTGGATGCATCTGTGCATGGACTCATGCATGTAAAGGCCAGAGGCAGCTGTTAGTTGTCTACCTCTATCCCTTTCCACATTATATTCTCCAGACAGGGTCCTTCACTGAACCCAAACATACTGATTAGCTCAGCCGACTGGCCAATGAGATCCAAGGATTTACATGTCTCTTCTTTCCTGCCTAGTGATTCAGTGTTAGGGTCATAGATGTGTATGAGCAAGTCAGGTTTTTATACGTAGCTGCTGGGGATCAGAACTCAGGCCCTCATGCTCTCACTGTAGATGCTTTACCCACTGAGCCACCTGTCCTAACCCCAAATCTCCCTTTTAAAACCAGTGTCAAATGTGTTTCTACACCAGTAATCAAGAGTCCTCATTAATGCCAAAATTAAGTGTAGTAAAAAGAATTGGAAATGGTTAGCTTGTAGGAGAGGCAACGAGAGGTGGATGAGAACTATTTTCCTACATTTAAACAGGTATTTTAGGGGATTCTACTGGTATCCTTGTCCTGAATAGCTTAGGCTAGAATTAGGCTTTCATTTAGAGGGAGGTTGACTTTACACTGTAGGATATAGAAGACTATGTCATGACACAATCAAGTACCTTATGAGTGGGGCTCAGTCACTAGTCCTCAAGGAACTAAAGCATAAATAATGAAGGGAAGGGATTCGTATCAGAAAATGAAGATCCCCCCAGCTTAGGGTACAGATTCCTCAATAAGCCTAGTGTGTTGACATCTCTAAGAGAAGAGAGATCTCTAAGAGGGAGACTGGGCTGAAGAAACTGGAGAGTTTCTGACCACTGAAGAAGTAGGTGTGTGTGTTATGAGGCTCTCTCTCTCTCTCTCTCTCTCTCTCTCTCACTCTCTCTCTCTCTCTTTCTCTCTCTCTCTCTCTCTCTCTCTCTCTCTCTGTGTGTGTGTGTGTGTGTATGTGTGTGTGTGTTTTATGAGGCTGGGTGTGTTTTGAATGAAAATGGCTGCACTGGGCCATAGAGAGTGGCACTATTAGAAGGTGTGGCCTTGTTGGAGTAGGTGTGGCTTTGTTGGTCAAAGTGTCACTAGGAGTGAACTTTAAGGGTTTTTTTTTTAAACTTTTATTGCATTATGATGAGAAAAGTTATGTGACTTCAATTTATCTGAATTTGTTAACATTTAAAAACATATTTTAAGTAAATAGAATTAAATCACATTCTTGTTTCCCTTTTGTACCCCAACTCCTCCCAGAGACCCCTCTTCAATACCTACAATATCTTTTTTGTCATATTCTTTAAAATTTATAAAATATTATAACAATAAAAATGAGTATTATAAAAGTTGTTTGATATAAAACAATCAATTGAACAGTCTTATGTAGATGCTTGTCTATAGCAATACTGAAAATAAATGTTTTTCTCAATATAAATTTTAAATAACTCCAAACATATTAACTGTATATTTCAAAATAATACATCACTACTAGTATTTTCTTAAATGAACATAAATAGATAGAGCCTTTTTGTTTGTTTTGTATTTACTAGAGCTTAAAATCTTAGCTCTTACTGTGGTACAAGCCCAAAATAAGAACAATTTTTAGACATTGGATTTCATTGAATAAGGCTGGACTTCAATGACCCTCATATCACCAAAGGATTTAACCTCCATTGTAGCTAAGGCTTTGAAGTTTTAATATGCTAAAGCCAGGCCCAGTGTCACTCTCTCTTCCTCTGGCTGCTGATCCAGATATAAAATTCTTCTCTTCTTTTCCTCCACTATGTCTGCCTGCACACTGCTATCATTTATGTAATGTCAATAATGAACTAAACCTCTGAACAGTAAGCCAGCCCCAATTAAATACTTTCCTTATAAGATTTGCCATGGTCAGGGTGTCTCTTCACAGCAATAGAAACCCTAACTAAGACACTGAGTCTCAGTATGTAGTTTGTTCTAACCCAGAACCTGTCATTCTCCTGCATCAGCATTAACATTTAACATAACTTATGAATTACAGATATTTTCAATGAAGGGAAAGCAGCACTTGTCATTTTGTGATTGTATGTTGTTGACATTATTCTGGCTTCATTCTGTCTTCTCCACAGATTCCACACCAATGGTCCATGTGTCTGTTACCTTTGATCTATATTTCCAGCTCCACCCTCTTGAATGTCAGGTCTTTAGCTTGGAAATATTTTTTGGCCTGTCTTGATTTTCCTAATTCTGTCTTTGTCCTCTGGTATACTGTCAATCTTCTCTGATAGGACTTAAGGTTAAATATCTTATTATTGCTATTGTACTTCTATGATTTATAAGTTTTTATGTAAATTCTAACTCCATGTCAAAATTTGTGGCTGCCTGCAGCCACATACGAATGGGTCTTCTGGAATGGGAATCAGAGCCTGAAAAATTAAGGGAACCGGAATGTGGAAAGGGGTTTAAAAAATGAGACCGAGGCATGGTGTGCTTTCAGTCCTCCATCATAATTCAACTCTCTTTGTTACAAGCAGGTAGGTAAAGCAAAACCCCTCCCCCAAGTTCGTCAGCAACTCATGGCCCAATCAGCATCTTCATCTTCAGTCTCTGGAGGCGGGACTTCTGGAGTAACAGGAACTTGGAGAGAGGTGTGGCTATTTGTAGGACCTTATCTGAGAAAGGCGTGGCTATTTGTGGCAAGGCAAGGTCTGAAAGAACCAGCTCTTAGCTGAAGGAAGGTCACAAAAGGTTTTATTTTTTTCTTATTTTGTGATGTCATATACATTGTATGTTCTTGCCCTTTCCTGTTCAGGCAGCTTGGTCAGAGAGCTAATGACCTCAATCTTATATGTGCTCATATGTACAGTTCCCTGCCTAAATTCAGTCTACCTCTTTTGGCAGATAACTGAAAGATAATATGTTTATTATGAAACACCCCCTCTAGTGGCATTTTGAATATGAGACAGGGAAAACTCATTGTCTTTTCAGACTACCCTTGTCTCCCACAGTCTCAGAATTCAGCCATGCTTTTTGGAAAAAATGAGTCGGGCTTCAGGTATGTCCTGGATAGTTTCATATCAGCCTGACATGAGCTAGAGTCATTTAGGAAGTGGGATCCTCAATTGAGAAAATCCTCCCACCAGGTTGGTCTGTGGTACATTCTCTTGGTTGGTGATTGATGTGGGAGGATCCAGCTCACTGTGTGTGGCATTAAACCCTGAGCTGGTAATCCTTGGAACTATAGGAAAAACAGGATGAACAAGCACAGGAAGCAAGCCAGCAAGTAGCCTTTCCTTCTGATGTTGACTTTGGTCATGGTATTCTATGACAGCACTAGAAGCTCTAACTAAGACAAGGTTTCTTCTAGCTTGCATCTGTCATACTAGCCTACTTTGTCATCAGATGACAAGGTACTTTTATCTCTTGTCCCCAGCAATGTCTCTCTACCTGTTGTGCTAGTCCCCAGCTTATATTAGATACAGCTTATATTAGATATAGGCTGTGTCTTCAGAAAACAAAATATCAGTTTAGGTTCACATAGGAAAAACTTTCTGATTTGTTTCCTTTCCTTTGTTTATTTCTGATGTTGCAATTGGACTATCAGATTACTGTTATCTGATAATGTCCCCTGCTTGCATGGAGAGACTATTGTGGTTCAAGCAATTTATTGTAGTTTTGCTCCCATGAATATGGATTATATTGAAATACTATGCATTCATACTGATCTACCATGTATTCAACCTGGTAGGTGACTTGAACAAATGGAAACGCCAGCAACTTTTTAGGTGTTTTTAACTGCCCCTTAGAACCATGTAAAAGGTAGATTAAAAATCAACAGGGGAGCTGGAGAGGGCTCAGGGATTAAGAAAGAACACTGCTCTTATGAAGAACAGAATTTGGTTCCCAGCACCCACATCAGTCAGCTTACCAAGGCTTTTAACTCCAATTCCAGGGGATCTGATGCTCTCTGCTGGTGAACAAGGGAACCTGCACCATACTCACATATCCACATGTGCACACATGTTGCAGGAATTAATAAAAAATGAATACACCCACAAACTCCCTTTCCCCGCTATGCCACGTTCTTGTGCCAGACCAGCCTCAACACTAATTTCCAACAGGTTCTTGCTATTTTCTCCCAGCAAGCTGCAACATCTCGCTTACATGCAATGCTTTATACACCCCACAATCATTCATCTAGCTAGTACCCAGTAGGTAATGCATGACTCTTATGGCTTTAATATCTAATCAGGTTTATATAATAATATCACAATTTACAAGATGCCAACACAATAATTCAGAACCAAATAATAAAGACAATATTTTGACCCAATTAATTTAGCCTTGTAAAAACCTTAACCTGGTTATAACCACGCGGCATCTGACTCGTCCTCATCGTCTGACTCTATGATGAAACTCATTCTCCTCAGCTCCTGACCTTTCTCCTCCTCCAACTCTAGCTCCACCTCTCTATTCCTGTCCAATCACAGGCCTGTCACTGCCCTAATGTGATTGGACAGAGAAAATGCTGCAACACATACATATACAAACAAAACAGACCAACAAACCCAAACCAAAACTAAGCCTTAAAATATCATAAAAGCACTTTATTTAGCATATACTATATTTTAGGAAGTGTCCCTCAGTAAGCCCAAGATGGTGACAGTACTATTTTTTCTGTTATTTTTTTCTGTATAGATAAGGAAGTTTTAAAAGAACAAGTACATGGCTCAACTAATCAATGACAGAGGTGTAGCTTAGTATGTTTATCTGACTTCCATTGCTCTCAGTTATTGTACTGCAAGCATTGTTAAAAGGAGACTAGGAGTGCTCAATCAGGATGTGGAAAGGTAATGCTTGCCTTATGCATAACAACCTATCCCCTCTGAGATTTATATAAACGTTAATTACTATGTAATATCACCGAGCCTCCCATTCAAAGACACACAATGAGGACCATGTGTATACTTTCACAGTTGTTAGGATAGAACCTTTGTGACATTGCTTCTTGCAAGCTATTAGTCTTCAAAGTATTGAAACCCAACGTGTAAATATCAAGCTAATTTCCTTACTTTCTCACCAACAGATCTATTTTTGAGTTTTTTTAATTTTTATTTTTAAAGATTTATTTATTTATTATATGTAAGTATACTGTAGATGTCCTCAGACGCTCCAGGAGAGGGCATCAGATCTCATTACAGATGGTTGTGAGCCACCATGTGGTTGCTGGGATTTGAACTCAGGACCTTCAGAAAAGCAGTCAGTGCTCTTAACCACTGAGCCATCTCTCCAGTCCTGAGGTTTTTAATTTTTATTGTTACTATTATTGTTTTATTTTGACATAGGGATTTTCTATGTTGCCCTGGCAGTCCTGGAACTCATTCTGTAGATCAAGCTATCCTCAAACTCAGAGATCCACCTGCCTCTGCCTCCTGAGTGCTGGTACTAAAAGTGTGTACCACCACACCTGGTATCGTTTTTTGAGTTTTACAGGGAACTTAAGAACAAATTTTAGGTCAGGGCGTCCTTAGAGTTAAGCTAACTTTGCTAAACCTTGCATTGTTTTCAATGATTTCTTCTTGATGTGTATGTGGCACAGTGATTAGATGAACGGAAATGTTTCTTCTGTCTCTTTCTACACATTTCCCCTAGGTTCTGCAGTTTCGCTGCTTCTCAATCACACGTGTCTAATTAGGAGGCCCAGGACGGTGCTACGAGTTACTGATGATCTATCTGTGTGTTTTCCCTCTTCTTTAATTTCAGCCCCAGGAAGGTTTTAACTCCCATGATTCCTCCTTCTTCCCTGTGGCTTCTGCTTGCATCAGAATTAGTCCCAAGAGTTCCCTGCACAGTAGAGACAAAAGAAACTCATGGACAATGCAGAGATGACAGGAGCTTCTGATCCCGGTACAAACTTCTCAGGGGGGAACGCATCTTTTAGATGTCGTCAGAAAATTTAAAAAACAAACAAAACGACAAACCAAAAACAAACCAAACCACACAGATACGGAGTCACCATTTCAAACACCTTCATTTTTCAATTTCAGGCCACAGTCCAGAAGAATTAAATAATTTGACCAAGATTATTTATCTTTTAGTGGGCCTAAGTTAAAGCTGGAGCAGCCTGGTGTAAAAATCCAGAAATCTCACTTTTTGTTTCAATATTATTTCCAAAGCCCTTTCTAAAGTTCATTCTGGAGGCCCTCCTTGTCGCCATTCCAAGTAAGACTAAGGAGGGGAACAAATTGTCCCTTCACTGACAAATACTTCAGGAACCCTCATTTCACCTCCCTGAAACCAAGATGAGCCCCGCAAGACCTTCTAATCAACTGCCAGGTGTGATGCTGGAGGCCTGAGTAGCAATGTTTGTACCAGATGCAAATACTTAAAAGGAATTTTACATCATGTGGAGGTATAAATGAATTATTTATTCTAGCTAGCCCATATAAAACCCACATAATCCTGGTATTTTATTTATAAGGTGTAAGCCCAGATTGGCTAGGTTGTTAGCTAGTCTAACTTACATCCCAGCCACATATCCCTTGTTCCCTGCTGTTTGAGTCTCGCAGAGTTATTTCTTCTCCATCAGTCTTTCCTCGGGGAGCACTTCACTTGGGCACATGGTCCTGGTCCTTTGTGTCTAATGGAGACATCCTGTTCTTTCCATCTTCCTCTGACTCAACTTCTTCCTCCTTTTTTTCTCCTCTTGGCCTCTATCTGGGACCTCCCTGAAACTCCACCTCTTTAATCTCCCCAGTAACTGGCTGTAGCCACTTTTATTTAACCAATAGCTTTAAGTTGGGGAGCAAAGTTTATACAACAAAGGCTGGTGTGCATGGGAATTTGCTTGTCTGGGAGCAACCAGATCTTGGGGTATAGAATTTAGCATCTGAATAGACAGCATCAGACCAACCTGGACATGGACATTTGAGCAAAGGGAGCCTTTCTAATCAGGCCTTGGGACTGCTGTTGTAGTCTCCAGTCTTGAGTGAGTCACTGATACCTGCTGGGAGACACCGTGCATGAGGTACAATCCTAAAGAGGGGTGAATGATTTACATAGGCAACACGGTATACAACAAGAACAGGAGTTCTAATTGAAATCTAACACTAGCCAGAAAAAGAAGTTCAGAGAAAGGTAAAATTACGTCTCTGGCCAGACAGCATTCTGATAAATATTTCACAGCTAGAAAAGCCCAGACTTCTGTTTATAAGTTCCATTTGTTCCATAAAACATTTCTTCATGGCTGACCTTGACCCTCTGGTGTTATGTTGTAGTAGTAAGCTGACAAGTAAAGAGGGGTGTGCAAGCTTGTGCAAGCTGACTGTAGTACTTGCATAAGAGTCAACAGAGATGTTCTATAAGCAACATGAGAATTGCATACGAAATAGAAACACACACACACACACATGCATACATGCACACATTCATACACTCCAGAAACTTACCAGGCAGTCTAAATGCAGTAGGGCATTCTAGAATAAAAATCACAATGGCAGGGAAATAGCTCTTAAATAATAAAATATAAAAGACATGTTCCTATATTTTAAGTTTACCTTCCAGACCACTGAATTTACATAATGTTAATCAAGCATGTAAATAATATTTCACAAAGAACTTTTATATGGTTAGGATTCTTTTTCTTAATCAACACTTAATGCAAATGTATGTGGTAGTAAATAAAACTTGATTACTTCTTGCAGGCACTTATTGAGTCTACAAAAGTATCTTCTGGATGAAAGGAAATTGATAGGATATTTGCAGCCTTAGTTGTTGATACGTAGTGACTGATAACTTTAAATTTTTTGTGAAGATGTTAGAATAGTTTAAAGTAGGACTGTTAATGTTTCAATTTTCTCTTATTATGAACAAAAGAAAGTATTTATGTAGGACATACTCCAAAGACTATTATAATACCAAAATTTGGGGAAAGCCTGAGAGTCCAAGAATGTGGGATGGTTAAGTGAACTCTCTCTATATACATTTGAATATATTACATTGCACTAAATGGCCATGTAGTAATATGGAAGATGTTTGTTATATAACATTTATGGGAAATAATAGATCATAAGTTGGCTTATACTTTGAATAGTTGGAGAGGAGCAAATTATTTGCTTAATTGTCACTATGTTTCCATTTGAATAGATGCTTAATAAATTTATGTCATTGAGATCTTAAGCTCAGAAGAAATTATTTAAAAGTGTGAAATGACCGAAACCAATCTGAAGATGTGAAGTTTTTTTTGTGGGGGAGGTCTGGCGAGCATTTTAAATGAGCATTTTAAATCAGACCAGCTGGGGAAAGCATGTTGGACCCAGACATGGAAAGATTTGACAGATCTCAGCATTGTCTTACTGAAAATGAGAAGTTAATTTTGAACAGGGAGTTATTCTATGGTCTTACTATGGAGAAAAGAAATCCAGAAGACCATTCATCAACATAGGAGCAGCTCTCCACTGTGGAGAAACGTGTGTGAGCACAACAAATGAAACCTGAAGAGTGCAGGCTCCAGATTTTGCCTATTCATTTCCTTGAAGATCTTTTGATGAGGTCAGAGAGTGTCAAAGGGGAAGAAAGAGATTCGCTCTGACTGGCCTCAGGAAATGTCAATGAGACAGATAGCACAACTGTTAGAAAACATTGGATTTTAGAAAGGACTGCTGAATTAAATCAGCCTATGTACGTGATAACTTCAGAACGAAGGAAGGAAATATTTTGCATTGGGAAAGAGGTTTTTTCTTTGTTTCAATGACAGAAGAAAAACTATGGATTCCAATCAAAATTAGACTGACTGAGCAACACCTCCTGAAGATCTAGATTACAGACATGAAGGAAGAAATCAATAAGAACAACAAATCAGATAAAGTGTATGCTGATCCCACTATGTGGGAACAGCTCTGAGACACACTGAGACATGACTGTCTCCAGCCAGGACTTCAGCTATGGATAGCCAGTAAATCTTGTTAGCTATTGAGTCCTCAAGACTTATCATGCCATCCTTTCAAGTGACATGGATGAAAAATTTTGTTACAGTTTGACTATAAAGTCCAAACAGTCTTATAAAAATAGATGCCTTTTTCCTCCTTGAATGTAGAACAAAGAATCATCTTTAGGTAAATTGTGTACACCTCACATTCTATACATGTGATAATGCAAAATGTATATTACCTTAGAAAGTTTATATGTTTTCAGAGCAAAAGGACCAGACACCAAAGAAGATAAGACAAATAACCCAAATAACCCAGGTGATTCAACATCACAAACTGCCTCAAATACTGTATCCTCAAAAATCTGCATCCGGAACAAGTTCTACACAGCTAGCTTGATCGTCCAGCATCACAAACGGTTGCAGCCAGAACTTCAGTTAAGCCCTGCACTTTCCCATCACACAGAGACTGTACAGAAAATATTATAGCTAGCTTTCATAGGACTTGGCCAACATCCCAATTTTCTCAGGGTCCCAAAAAGGGACCACTGTCCTAGACAGCAGGAAGCTATTTTAAGAGAATGACACCCTATTCCTAAAAATGCGAGGTGGACAGTTTTGGATGTTTGATGGGTGATGGATGTTTGTTATCAGTTTAGGGGGGTTGGTTACAAGTTGTTGATGGTTCTGGTCAGGGAGGAAAAAAGAATAGGAGGTTAGACTGAGGGATATCTTTTCCTCTTTTTCTCTTTCTTTTTCTTTTCTCTTTTTTCTTTCTTTCCTATCTAGAGTTAGAGGAAGAGGGGGAGAAGGAATAAAAGGAAAAAGGAGGAGATATAGGAATGATAGGGTAAAAGGGTAGATTATTGAATCTACTTTTAAAATAAAGAATAACAGCTCTTCCGGTCCCAGGCGCTGCGGGAGCCTTGGCTTACCGTACAGACATGGCCAAGTCCAAGAACCACACCACACACAATCAGTCCCGCAAATGGCACA
>NW_022196910.1:23805218-23812329 GCF_008632895.1 Mastomys coucha
CACAGTTTGCAGATGACCAGTGTCCTATGCTGTTTTTACAAATAAACTCAAGGCAAGATCTGTTAAAATAAAATAAAATAAAATAAAATAAAATAAAATAAAATAAAGAATAACAATAAGCCAAATATATTTACATAGGTATGGGTCTTTGTATATTCATACAAATTTAAAGTTATTTTCGTTATAATATAATATAAATGTGTATATATATTTATGCTTCAACTTTATTTAAAGTATTATATCTACACAATTCATTTAAAATGCAATGTTGGGCTGGCGAGATGGCTCAGCGGGTAAGAGCACCGACTGCTCTCCCGAAGGTCTTGAGTTCGGATCCCAGCAACCACATGGTGGCTCACAACCACCTGTAATGAGATCTGACGCCCTCTTCTGGTGTGTCTGAAGACAGCTACAGTGAATTACGCCGGAGTGGAGCGAGTGGGTGGGCAGAGGTCCTGAGTTCAATTCCCAGCAGCCACACACATGATGGCTCATGGCCATCTGTACAGATACAGTGTACTCATACACATAAAATAAATAAAATAAATCTTTAAAAAAAATAAATAAAATGCAATGTGAAGTTCTAGTCTTTTAAACTGTTTAGGATAATTTTAAAAATGCAAGTTAGTAGTTGATCAATCAAATTTATGGTCATGTTAGATACTAGTTTAGTTAATTACAGAAACATGTTTCCCAGATTTACCAGATAGTGAATAGCTAGAAACAAGAACAGATATACTACAGATAGATGGTTTTCAAAAACCTCAGGGACCTACAGTATATCACATTTAAAGAAGTTTTATTAACATAAGTCTTTTCATAACAGTGAGATATGTCTACTCCTGGTACCACCTCTATTCAACTTCAAAGAAGATGATGAACATCAAAGAACCTCCTATGGAGTTTGTTCAAATGTGGCAAAGCTGCTACTAAACAAGAAACTGCCCTTGCCTTTACTATAGACAGCATGCTGTCCAAGCTGGACAAATCAGACAGAGAGAAGTCAACTGCCCAGCTTTGCAAGGACACGGTAGGCAAGTCCTTTATAATTCCTGCTTCACAGAAAAGTCTGCCGTATCCTGAGCCAGAAGGCTGACGACAGATGCTCCAACTATGGAGAGAAACCTTGGGTGACTGTCCAGACAGCCAGCTGTTGCTGTATTTCTATAGTTTTGGAAGCTGCTTGCTCAGCACTTCCTGTTTATTAAAGTAATATTTATCCTTCTCAGATCTCTGATGGGAATGAAAACTAGATAGTTATAGTCTCACAATTACACTTAAGGTGTTTAGAATTTAAGAAAATGTTTTAAGAACTAAGAAGATGTTTCTAGGTTGGTAATGCAAATCATGATAAAAATTATTTAGGTAAAGAGCTCTGGACTCAACAAGATAGGATAGATGGCAGAGCACTTTCTCCAAACTTTCCAAATACAAATGTGACATTGTGAATGTAATTTTTACATGACTTTCATTATTCTTATTGTATATAGTCTATTGATGTTAGAGATTTCATGGACTAAAAGGGGGAGATGTAGGGATAATCTCTTGTGTACTGTGTGGAAACATCACCTGTCAATAAAAAGCTAGTGGCCATTAAGCTGAGGCAAGGTTAGAAAGTGGGACATCTGGCAGAGAGAGGAACCATGGGAGACAGACATGGGAAGAGATTCTCTGCCCAAAGAATTTGGACATATGAAACTGAGGAGAGGTAACTAGCCACGTGGCAGACATAGATGAATATAAATGGGTTAATGTAAGTTACAAAACAAACCTAGCTTATGGCCTAGACATTCATTCATAAATAATAAGCCTCTGAGTTGTCCGTTATTCAGGAACTGGTGTATGGATGGAAAAGCCTGTGGTCACAATAGCCCATGGTATAAAAACAGAATTGTTTTCTTTGCAAACTGACTAACTATTATGGAGACCTGATCCTTCATTCATTCTCTGGCCTCATTTCAAGGCAGTGTAGCAGAGTGCGTGAAATTGAGTTGGGTTTAAGTATAAGCTCATTAACTGAGTAATTGACCTCACAAAATATATATTTTCTAACCTATAAGATGGGTGTGATACTTGCAGTAGCTTCCTGGTATTGATTTGAATCAGGTTCCATCTGTAACTAGCTATGTCAAGGGTTTAGCCTTTCTTGCTTCAGCCATGCTGAAGATGGGTATGACCATGGGGAATACTTTCCTCTCATATTCTTGGAGAAGGAATGTGATTTGCTACAGTCTCATGAATGAAAAGACAGAGAGGAATCCTTTGTGCTTCCCTATTCATTATGTAGGAGTAAGAAAGAGGGCCCCTGTCTTAGTCTCTGTTCTACTTCTGTGAAGAGGCACTACAATGGTCTTAGTCATCATTCTACTGCTATGAGTGACACCAAGATAAAGGAAACTCTTACCAAAGAAAACATTTCATTGGGGCTGGCTTACGGTTTCACAGGTTTAGTCCATTATCATCATGGCAGGGAACATGGAAGCATGCAGGCAGGTGTTGTACTGGAGAAGTAGTTGAGAGTTCTACATCTGGATCCACAGGCAGCAGGAGAAGAGAGCTACTGGGCCCAGCTTGGGATTTTGAATCCTCAAAGTCCACTCCTAGTGACACACTTCTTCTATCAAAACCGCACCTCCTAATCCTTCTCAAGTAGTGCCATTTCCCAATGGTTAAGCATTCAAATATAGGAGCCTATGGGGGGCATTCTTATTCAACCACTTTATTGGTTCATTCAACTAAAATGACCAAGGGACTCTTACAAAAGAAAGCATTTAACTGGGGACTTGCTTATAGTTTCAGAGGGTTAGTTTATTATCATCATAGAGGGGAATATGGCAGCAACTATGGTGCTGAAGTCATAAAGGAGAGCTAGATCCTGATCTACAGGCTGTAGGGAGAGAGAGAGAGAGAGAGAGAGAGAGAGAGAGAGAGAGAGAGAGAGAGAGAGAGAGAGAGACTTGGCCTGGCCTGGCATGGGCTTTTGAAAACCTTGGAGCCCACCCCCAGTGACACACTTCTTCAATTAAAACTACACTTCCTAATCTTTCTAGTTTTCAAACAGTTCCATCCCTTAGTGGCTAAGCATTCAAATATATGAGCTATGAGTGCCATTTTTATTCAAATCTCTACAGTACCTTAGGCTGGGGTTGGGGTGGGAAGCTGAGCATGCTTAGTTTCTTTCATCTAGTTCCACAGAGGAGGTGTGTACTCTGCACTGTACTGAAAGTCCCTACCAACCTCAGAATTTAGGGGAATCAGTTCTCCAATGGACAGAAATGTTCAGGAATCTCAATGTAGTCATACTCTGATCCAGCTACAGTCAATAAAACTGCTGGTTTAGACATCTCTCTGCCTGCTTCACTGCTTTCACATAGACAGACATGCTATTGTCTGTCTCCTCTCTCTAAACTCCCAACAGTTGTCCTTGCTCCTGTTCTGGCAGTGTTGTATTCTGGCCCGGACATCTGTGAGGATACTGCTGCTGAAGATGTCAATGTATGTGCATTGTACAAGGCTAAATGTTTCTGTTTCTCTGGAGGCTTCTGCCACCTTTGTGGGTGATTCAGGCCAGATTTTTGGAATGACCTTTTTCAGTGATACATTTGTCTAGTTTCTGTTTGGGGTGTCTAGAATGGGACTCCTGAAGCAAGATGGTGTCCCCTCTGGCTTAAGGTGTACCCCAGAGAGTCGCTCTCCATGGAAGAAGTGTGAGATATATGCTGAGAAGAATATCACTGGAAGCTACGCTACCTGTTCAGATGGCATTTTATTGTCTTGTTATTTTCTGAGACAGAATCTTCTTACATAGTGCAGGCTTTTCTTAAATCCATCATCCTCTTGCCTCTTTGACTCTCAAGCGTTGGGATTACAGGTGTATACCACTGCACCTGGCTTCAAGAAGGATTTTAGAGGGCTGGGGAGTATGGTTCACTTGGTAGAGTGTTTCCTCTGTGCGCACGAAGCCCAGGGTTTGATTCTCAACACTGTACAAAACCAGGCATGGTGGTATGTAATTGTAATCCCCACATTTGGAATGTGAAGGCAGGAGGATTAGAAAACTCTCACTCAACTCATAGCCATCCTTGGTTATACAGTAAGTTCAAGGCCAGCATGGGCAACATGAGGGCCTGCTTCACCACATACACACACACACACACACACACACACACACACACACACACATACACACACACACACACATGTGCATGCATGCATGCTCACGCTCACAAATGCACAGGAGCATACATGTGCGCACAAACACACACACAAACACTCGCACATGCATGCACATGTGCATTCATGCCCATGTGCACAGGCATGCATGCACATACTCATGCACATACACTTGAGACAGAGAGAGTGTTCACATGTGTGCATGCATGCGTGCACATGTGCATACACACACACACACACACACACACACACACACACACACAAGAGCAAAGGATGAGATGTTAGTACCTGGTAATTGAATCTTTCAGCTTCCAGCTTGTCAAATAAGAGTCTCTTATACATTGATTCATCTCACCCATCATCTGTGGACAAGCCATTATTGTACTCTTGCTTCAGGGAGAAACATTTTCTAAAATTAGCCACCCCAGTTGGTCATGACTATGATTGTAAAATCCACCTAAAAGGCATGTCTGACAGGTGTGGGGGATGTCACACTGACCTCCTGATAGCTTTAGATTACCCCTTCCCTTCTTTCCAAAGTAAAAACAGGAAGAAAAATAAACACAGCAGAATGAACTGCTAAGAGTTTAAGAGTTGCAGTAGGTAGCTTCACCATCTCTTGTAAAAACAAGATGAAAATTCGTATTCATCCCCGAAAGACCCATGAAATTCAGAGTGATGTTTGGAGGATATAATACAGAAAATCTACGAGGTGCCTGGCAGCAGGCTCCTACAGTGGTTTCAGATGGTAGCCAAGGAACTCTTTCAGCTGGAAGATCATGTGCACTTGTACTACACCAGAACAGAAACTATACAGTCCCATGCACTGCAGGGAGCAGAGTCTGTTGCTGGTTGTAGGAGAACCCAGGGACAGGCCTGTTCTGAAGGAGCCCATATAAGGATATATTCTGGACTCACACAGGCCTGGGCAGCCACAGTCTTAGCTTCTGTTTGGAAGCTGCATTCCCTAAAATGGTTTCCCAGAAGATGGAATTTGGGGATCATATAGAGGGTGGTGGAAAAAAATTCTGAAGGCATCCCTGTCCTATGAAGTTTGAGAAAACCTGCATCTGCTCGATTTTGTAGGGGTTCTCAGTGCATGTCCAGTATTTATAGTCTTTGAGGAGTCCCACAGGAAAGAAACGTGTTTGCTTTATATAGCCCCAGTTCCCCAAACACCTGAGCAGGGGCTGCCTGGGATCTTACTACCTACCCCCTCTCAGTGCCTCTCAGGATAGAGTAAAATCCCCATCTAAATGACCCCATCTCCACTTTCAAGCTAATGAGCTACCACATTGATCTCTGATTTCTGCACTTCCTTTGATGTCCTTGAATGCACCAGGAGCTTTCTCACCTCCAAGCTTTGACACAACTCCTCCCTCGGTCAGACTCCATGTCTGATCTCCATTGTCTTCAGCCCTCTTTCCACCCTGGCCTGCTAACCTCAGGCTTGCTTTTTGAGGTTTCACATTCTGTTGGTTTCACTAACCATGGTCTGCTGTTATCCAGAAATAGTAAATGGAAAATTCCAGAAATGAGCAATTCGTAAGTTGTAAGTTACAGTCCTTTCCTGGCAGTGTGATAAAAATCTCACTATTGTATATAAATAGTAATATATATTTTTCAGTGAATCCACTCTCTGGATCTTACCCAGTCTGGGCTGTATCCAGTCACCTGGTAGATGTCCCAGTCATCTGATCAATGGTTGTGGTATTGAAGTGTGTGAACATACATAGGGGTCCGTACTATCTAGGTTTCAAGTGTCCAGTTGGGGACTGTCCCATCTATCTCTTGTGGATAAGTAGGACATTCTATAATTTGAGTTCTTTTTGTTTTATTCACTGTTATCAAAACAACTTTCCCAAACAGCTTAAATATTTACCAACCCCTTTCTTCCCTTTTCTCCCCCAGTCTCTGCAATCTTGTGGGAGGGGATGTGTTGTGATGAATTCAGCCTTAAACAGGCTCACCTTCCTTTTCTCCACAGCAATTGCACGCTCTCCCCAGAGAACAGACTTACAGTCTAGCAAAGAGTCTTGTGTTGTCTTCCTCATGGCTTTGTGGTTGATGCTTCCTGTCCAGATGTCCTCAGGCTCTTGGGTCCTGGCCAGTGCTTACAGTCACAGTGTCCTTGTGAGACAAGTTCCCCTGGGGTCTTAGGGTTTTGCTTTTGCGGAAGAGTCGGGATCTCATTTGCAGTGATAATTCAATGAAATAAGAGAGCCCAATTGCTCCAAGCCAGAGAGCAGAGTGATGGTTCTCAACCTGTGGGTCCCAACCCCTTTGGCAAACCTCTATCTCCAAAAATATTTACATTGTGATTCATAACAGTAACAAAATTACAATTACGAAGTGGCAACGATAATTTTATGGTCGGGGGTCACTACAACAGGAGGAACTGTATTAAAATGTTATGTCATTAGGAAGGTTGAAAACCACTAAACTAGACCATTCTAGGTGTTTCCAAAGACTCTGGGCCTCTGAATCGTGACAGATATCCCATTTCAAAGAGCCCTCAGAAGGAAGGCTCTTCAAGTTCAAAGTCAAAGCTAATTTTGTAAAAGAAATATATTTCTAGAACTTATTATATCCTGGATTTTAAATTTTTATTACCTTTATTTCTCCCTTTGTACATTTGCATTTTATTAGTCAGACTACTGCATTTCTAAGAAGGGCACAGACCATATTGACACGTCAGAAGACACTAGGGCCTTCAAAAGCTTTACTAGGCTCTAAGCCCACTTCCAGGTCCAAAGTCTGTCAGCCCCTTTGCAAAGTGATTTGTTCCACAGAAATGCAAATGAGTTTGCAAATGTCTGGTTGATCCAATCTTTTTACTTCTTAGCTAAGATCCAGACAAAGACCTGCTTCCTGCTTCTTACTTAATAAGGCCACTCAAAAATCTGTGTCCTCTCTCTCTCTCTCTCTCTCTCTCTCT
>NW_022196910.1:23812634-23816124 GCF_008632895.1 Mastomys coucha
CCCCTCCCCCTCCCCCCTTCTCACTCTCTGCTCCTTCTATCATTAGAGTTCAGAGCCATTACTGGGAAAACACAGAGGCTAATTGGAGCAGAGCTGGGTTGGTTTGGGAGGTTGGAGGGACAGAAGCCTGTGGCTCCCTTGTGGCCCTTCTTTTCGTGGCTCTCATCCATCTGCGCTGTCAACCATGTTCTGAGTGGGAGGTAGTCTCATCCTTGGTGCACTTTCTAAAAGCTATCAATTCTTTTGACAGTTAATAATGTCAGGATGGGATGACATCCAAGGTCCGGGCTCACCAATATCCTAAAATATACACCAGGGAGGTGGAATCATTAATAATAATGAAAATAATAATAGAAAAGGATTTAAATATTCACAAATCTTTAGCCTGGTTTCTTTTAGACTCTTAATATCATTCATAATTTAAGACCCATTCGTTTATGTTAATCTCAGTATAAATTCGAAGCTTATTTCCTTTGCAGGACACTTGGAAGTCAAACCTAAGGAGAATCGAATTCTAATCACAGTGTGACTGTAGGTCAGTGCCTTTACTACCATATGAACTACTTGCCTCAGCAATACAAGGTAATAGGTCGTTTTTCCTATGCATTGCACAAAGCATTGAAGACACGCATACTTAGTCAGGTGTAAAAACCACTTTATAACATGTCTGCATTACTGTTGTCCTTCCTTGTCTTAACCTGAGAATGCTTTTAATCTAAGAAATTCACTGCAATTTCAATCATACAAACGAAGAGGGATTTCTTTCTTCTTTTAATTGCAGGCTGAGGGAGGGAAACACACACAATATTTAGGTCACTCTTCCCAGTCTGGGAGAAGAAATGAGGGACTTGTGGGAGGGGCCTCTGCTGATTGATGGTGATTGGCTGGGAAGCAAACAGACAAAGAGGCCCCTTGAGCCTACCCCCCTCTTTACAGCCCTCTCTTCACAATCCCTCCAGTTATGACATTTAACATAGCTTAATCATCATGCCAACACATTTGCATGTTTGGCTAAGGCATTTTGAGAATGTATAAAAGTGGAGATGGGTTTTTAGTAAATGGCCCATCCTTGCTGTGAACTAGCTCTTCCGTATGTTCCTTATGATGGTATCATCCTTGCCCTGGGTCATATGTAAAAGGACGGCTTGCAAATAGACAGCTATGAAGAGGCTATGACTCTCTCACAACTCAGGAGGCCCATACACCAAACCCCTTGCAACCCAAAAGCTTCTAACAGCTCAGTGTTCCCATGGGCCAGGTCCGTGCAAGGAGGGGTATGATGAAGAACCAGGAACAGGAAGAGGAGGCGTAGGGTTGAAGATACAGCTCTAGGAGGAAGAGGTGGAGAGAAAGCTGCTCAAGCCTTACTTACATCCTCAGGTGGAGTCCCTTCTGTGGCTAGGGTCTGGGGACAGTGAGAGAGGGAGGTGGTGATCTTTAAGGAGGCAAGCCGGGGGCTGGAAAGATGGTTTAGAGGTTGGGAGCACTGATTGCTCTTCCGAGGGTTCTGAGTTCAGATCCCAGCAACTATGTGATAGCTCACGGCCATCTGTGGTGAGATCTGACGCCCTCTTCTGGTGTGTCTGAGGACAGCTATAGTGTACTTAAGTATGGTAATAGACAGATCTTTGGGCCAAAGCGAGTAGAGGTCCTGAATTCAATTCCCAGCAACCACAGGATGGCTCACAACCATCTGTACAGCTACAGTGTACTAATACACAATAGATAAATAAATAAATAAATAAATAAATAAATAAATAAATAAATAAATCTTTTTTTTTAAAGGCAAGCCGGATGGAAGGTTTTATTTTTAGTATCCCCATATTTGATATTTTGCCCACGTTTAATGAACAATGAAAAGTAATATAAATGTCCAGAATTTTATAACTGATTACCAAAGCCACAAGCAAATAGCCTTCAAGCTACTATTCAAGCCAACAAGTGTAGGTGCTCTGCTGGTATTTATGAGTGTCTGATTTAAAAAAAAAAATGAAAAAAAATTAAAATTCCCATATTGCCTCAGTGATTATTGTCCCACTAGAATTAAGACAACTTTGCTCTTGGTATAGCATATTTATGTTGAATTTATTTCCCAAGTCTTCATTTTATGTTCTTTAGTCATTTTATGTTCTTTAGTGGAAAGACAATGAATAAATATTTTCATAATTGTAAAGGCTACAACTTTAAAAGTTATCAAGAAACTCTCATTTATAAAACCATGAATATAATAAATGAGAATTTAGAGGAAACACGAAGAACTGGATACTGTTGTGTATATTAGTAAACTAATTATAAAGATATGTCATTACTGTTAGTCTGGGTTGCAACAAATATTTATGTGCTAGGTCACTCAACAAAAGAACATGAATTATTTTCTTGATTTCCACATAATTATCTAAATTACACACTGTTAATTTTCAGGACTTTGTGGGATATAGTTTAGTTATTTTGGCTCCATTCTTGTGTGTAATATGAATAAAATGCAAGATATGAAAATTGGTCTATAAAATAAGTAAGCCATTATACTGGCTGGTTTTGTGTGTCAACTTGACACAGGCTGGAGTTATCACAGAGAAGGGAGTTTCAGTTGGGGAAGTGCCTCCATGAGATCCAGCTGTGGGGCATTTTCTCAATTGCCCCTTGTGGGTGGTGCCATCTCTGGGCTGGAAGTCTTGGGTTCTATAAGAGAGCAGGCTGAGCAAGCCAGGAGAAGCAAGCCAGTAAGGAACATCTCTCTCCATGGCCTCTGCATCAGCTCCTGCTTCCTGGCCTGCTTGAGTTCCAGTCCTGACTTCCTTTGGTGATGAGCAGCCATGTGGAAGTAAGCTCAATAAACCTTTTCCTCCCCAACTTGCTTCATGGTCATGATGTTTGTACAGGAATAGAAACCCTGACTAAGACAAATTGGTACCAGGAGTAGGGTATTCCTGTGACAACCTGACCATGCTTTGGGGAGGACTGCAGAAGGACTTTGGAACTTTGAGCTCGAAGAACCACTGGTTGTTAAGAACTCTGTGGGATGTTCTGTGGGAACTTGGAAGATCATGTTGAGAACAGTGCAGAGATGGAGGCCTGGCTTGTGAAGTTTCAGAGGGAAGATTAAGGACTCTTATCAGGGCCATGTTATTTTGATTGTGAAGATTCTGTGGTTTTGGTTAGCTGAGGCTGAAGTATCAGCTGTGATTAACAAGATACCAGAACTACTAAAGTGAAAACTTTACATTACTGGGACTTATTGATGCTGGTTAGCTGGTGCTAAGAAATTAGTGGTGATTAAGAAGAGACCAGCATCACTGAGGTGACATCTTCTGGGATGTGTTTTCTGAGAGCACAAAGAGGCTGTATTCCAGAGATAACAAAGGTTGTACCTTGTGCTACAGCAGGACTTGGTAATGTGTAAGAGTCACCCAGGTGGTACTGGCTTTGACAGCATGAAGGGGTCATGAAGAGCAGCTGAGGCTCGGCACAGTGAGAGGCCATGGAAGGCCAA
>NW_022196910.1:23816996-23851295 GCF_008632895.1 Mastomys coucha
AAGCCAGGAGAAGCAAGCCAGCAAGGAACATCTCTCTCCATGGCCTCTGCATCAGCTTCTGCTTCCTGGCCTGCTTGAGTTCCAGTCCTGATTTCCTTTGGTGATGATCAGCCATGTGGAAGTAAGTTCAATAAACCCTTCCCTCCCCAACTTGCTTCATGGTCATGATGTTTGTGCAGGAATAGAAACCCTGACTAAGACAGCCATTACGTATTTCCCACATCTGAAGAACAAACCTGCATTCAAGTGCACCCCACATCTCTACAGTCTGGGGTAGGAGGAGAGGCTAGGGGCCACTAAGGGTAAAAGTGGGAGTGATTGCTACTGTCTGGATTAGTAACTTCTCTTGTCCTGACAAAGTATCTGACAACAGCCAGCTAAAAAGGAAGCATTTATCTTGGCTCATTGTTTGATGGTGCAGTCCATCCTGGTGTGGAAAGCATCCCAGGGTGGTTGGAACAACTTGTCTGTGATCAGGGAGCAGAGGGAGTTGAACCCTTGGGCCCCAGTGACCCCTTCTGTTTAATTCAGTCCCAGACCCCATCTTATGAAATAATGCCAACACCCTTCAGGGTGAATCTTCTCAGTTAAATGTTTCTGAAAACACCACCATCGGTACACCAGAGATGGGTTTCCATAGTGATTCCAAGCCTAGTGAGGTCGATAATAAAAGTTACCCACTACACTCTGGGTCATGCCTGCTTGCTGCCAAACCCTCTGCTGGGTGCATTTACACTTTGCCCTCAAGACTAATACCAGGTCTGCAAAGTTGTTATTTTTCCCACCTGTCTGAGCCTTAAGGATGGTACACCCAAGGCCAAAATAACTCAAAAGTCACTGCCCCATGAGCCAGTAAGGCTTTGATAAAAGTCTGGGTACAAACACTCTTAACCACAAGCCCTAATTCTTTTCTTAATTCAATTGGTCACGGGGCTGCAGGCCTGAGTGTTTTGATATTGATCTGGCATCAGAATTACTTAATTGAAAATGAAAAAAATGAAATTCAAAAGTAATCTGATATTATTTATCTCATGAATTGTGTGAGCATGTCACATTGAGGAGCATAACTGAAATCTGAGGCTAACGAAAGTGTGAGATCACAGATGAGAAGTTGCTTCCATGTGTTTTCAACTTATCTTGATGTTTTTCAATATTATAAAATATAATAATAAGGATAACAGACAAAAAAAATACCAACCCTCCCCTACTCTTCTACTGAGTTTCCATGTCAAAGGTGAAAATTGTTAGGTAATAACTAATTAACCACACAGAAGTTTTGCCTTTATCTGGAGAAGTTCAAGGAAGATGGACTCTTAATGAACTGGGGCTGGCAGGAGCCTCAATGTGGGTACTGGGACCCACAGTTCTCTGCAAGAGCAGTTGTTAACTGCTCAGCCGTCACTCTAGCCCCCACCACCTCAGATTTTGCCTCTATTATTTTTCTTCTTCTTCTTCTCTTTTAAAAGGTTTATTTATTTATTTATTTATTTATTTATTTATTTTATGTATGTGAGTATACAGTCGCTTTCTTCAGACACACCAGAAGAGGGCATCCAATCCCATTACAAATGGTTGTGAGCCAGCATGTGGTTGCTGGGAACTGAACTCAGGACCTCTGGAAGACCCGTCAGTGCTCTTAACAGCTGAGCCATCCCTCCAGTTCCTATCTTCTTAATTCTCTGATCCTCTATCTTCTCCCCCCCCCCCCTTTTACTTGATTAGTGGGACACTTTTATTTTCTATTCTAAAATGGAATTAAAATGGATTTATTTTAAACTGTTTTATATAGCTTAGATTGGTTTTGACTTTTTTGTGTAGCAAGGATGACTTTGTCCTTCTGGTCCTCTTGTCTTTCTTTTCCTCTCAAGTACTAACATTTCCCAACTTCAAAAATGGTACATTGATGGTTGGTTTGGTTTCAGTCAACATCCAAGGAGAGCCATGTGTTGCATTTGGCTGATGAATATTTTGAACTTTCTCTGGTCTACCTGTGACCTTGTCAGTTAGGTTCAGCTGCTTACCTAAAGCAAACCCCTCAGTCACTCATATCAACAGCCTGTCATGTGGTTCAAGAACCTGTAATAGGCTGGCTTCAGGAGTATCAGGTTCTGGGGCAGTGCAAGTCTGGCAGGTATGTAGGGGTATTAGGGCGACTGGAGCCATCTAAGATGCTTCATGTTTGCTTGATGGGCTCCAATTCTCCAGGAGGCCTCCATGGATTTATCCTCTGGCTCCGGTTTGTCTTAATCAGCAAGTGGGATGTTCTGAAATGTCTTCTGACGCCCAGGCTTCTATTAAACATTCTGCTCTTGACGTGTTGCACTGGCCAAAGAAGTGATAAGGAAAAAACTAAGAGAAAGTGACATGAACCCCACCTTTGACAGGAGAAATTTCAGAGCCTGATTGTAAAGGATATAGCTGTGCAAGGAGAATAGTCTTTAATGTCAGGAGCTGTGTTGTGTCAGCTTAGGAGGGACAAAGCCCGTGAGAGCTTCTAATTCCAAGTTTAGTAAAACCACATCAAGAACTTGATATCAGCCATAGTGGGAGTATTCAGTTGCCATGGCAACTGGTAAACGCTATACATGAGTCAATTGTTAGTCATTTACATCATAGCACTGGCTGGCCTTTACTCATATAAAGCAAGATGAGTACAACTGCTTGAGACGAGCTGAAGATTTCTTTCATAATGGAAAATAAGTACTGAAGAGGAGGGGAGAGGTTCCCTTAGCATCCTTTCCATCATCTGGTGTTTCCAGACCATGGATAGCTTAAAGTGAATAGGAGAAGAGATAAATGAGAAAAAGAGAAAGTACTCCTCTGGTTTGTGACTTCCATCAGGCTCAGACATGACCTGTGTCTAAGTGTTTCATCATCTTTTGTGGCTTTAGCGAGATATTAGAAATAGAAGAAATTCTATGCTCCGGAATGCTCCCACTTGCCTTATTTCCTGCCTCATTATTTGCCACTGTGTCAGTGCAAGAGAGACCTGCTCCCTCTTCGTGCTTGGTGAGAGTTAAAACCACATTGCTTCTCTTATATCTTTTGTTGCGAACCTAGCCTTTAAGGACTGAGTCATCTCTCCAGGCTCGCACTGTTTCTCAACAAGGACTAGGAGATGCAATAGAGTGAGTTGATTCTGAAGAATATTGCTGAAGAGGGCACTCTGTGGAGAACAAAGACAACATGTGGAAGCCAGCAGAGAAGCTCTTCCTGAGGTAGTTTATGCAACACAGTGCTTGAGGCTCTTTGGAGCTTGTCGAAAACGCAAACTCCCAGGCCCTACCAAGACCTTAATTCCAGTCTGCTTCCAAACAAGATTCTGGGTAGCTTTTGTGCATGTTAAAATTTAGGAGTGAGCTATATGGCGGTATGCTCATGGGGCCAGATATGATCATGTGTTTTCTAATAGAGTATGCACATAAATCTGTTTTTTCTATGTGTGTATTTTTATTCTATGTGTATTCTATGTATGGTGTACATGCTTGTGTGCTTCTCTGTGGACATATATGTGAAAGTGAAGGCCTGAGGCTGACCTGGGGTGTCTTCCTCTCTCTCCACCTAAATATTGAGACAGAGTCTCTTACTTAAACTCAGAGATGATCAATCCTGCCAGGCACCTTGCCTTGGGGGTTCCTTCACTGCTTCCCAAGTAATGAGATTTTAGGTGATTTGCCACCCTGGCCCAGCACTTACATGGGTGCCAGGGACCTGGACTGTCACCCTAAATGTGCATGGCAAAATGCTTCACCAGCTCCACCATCTTCCCAGATAGCACTCTTGACCACACTCTGTCTTAATTCCTAGTCTGTTTTTCCACTTGCAGGTTTCCATTCAAGATCCATGCTTAATGAACAGCTCAGCCTTCTCAGGACCTCCACTTTCATTACCATTGTACTAGAAAACTACATATTGATAAATTATAGTGATAAAATAGTGATATTCTAAACAAGTGATATTCCTACATTGGGAGCAGGAGATGGTGAGAGCTGGTAGCACTTCCTGTACAATCGCAGAAGCATACAGATATAAAATATGGAAAAATCCAGGTTTAGCAACATCAGCATGCTCTTGGGTATTGTGAAGCTTTGAATGAGAACTTCCCCCATAGGGTCATGTATTTGATTGCTTAGTCACTAGGGAGTGGAACTGTTTGAACATTAGAAGGATTAGGAGGTGTGGCCTCCTTGGGATAAGTATGGTCTTATTGGAGGAAGTATGTCGCTGGGGGTGGGGCTTGAGGCTTCAAAAGCCTAAGCCAGGCCTAGTCTCTTTCTCTCTGCCTGTGAATCAGGATGTAGCTCTCAGTTAGTGCTCTAGCACCATGCTTGCTACCATGAGGATAATGGACTAAGTCTCTAAACTGTAAGCAAGTCCCCTCGTTCATAAGGGTTGCCATAGTCATGGTGTCTCTTCATAGCAATAGAACAGTGACTAAGACAGGTATATAAAAGTAATTATCAAGATTTGGAAAAAAAAATTGGGCCAGATCTCAGTAGGTGCAAGTGCTAGTCCCCAGTCCCCAAGCCCAATGATCTGAATTCGATTCCCAGAATCCAGATGGTGGAAGGAGAGAACTGACTTCTACAGGCTTTTCTGTGACCCACACATGTGTTTTGTGGTGTACACCCCCATCTTCCAGTATATAATAAATAAATGTATTAACAAAACTTTACAGAAATAAAGCTAAACCAATTTGATTTGCTTTGTTGTATTTTTTGAAACAGGGTCTCTAGATAGCCCTGACTATCCCAGAACTCACTATGTAGACCAAGCTAGAGATCAAACTCCCAGAGATCCACTTGCCTCTGCCAGGGATGGTAGGTGTGCACCACCATGACCTGCTCATTAAAGCAGCTGCCTCTTTGGGTTGCTTTTAGAAGTAGGTCTCCCTTCCCACCATTATTTTGATATAGTTTTAAAGATATTTTGCAATCTTGCACTTCATTCATACCTATAAAGCAATGTGGGGTCCTTTCTGAGGATAATGTGCAGTGTAAACAAGCAAAGACTCTTTCCCAGGTAGAAAGTATCCTCTTGGGAGTGGCTACAATGGGAGATAGAATGATTCACTCAGAGCAAAATAAGCGAGGCTCATGAGCTCCAGAGGAAGAAGTTTGCTCTTCATACAGGCAGTAAGCTCATCTTGGCAACTTTACATATGACTAAAGTCAGAAAGACTAAACACTTCTGGGACAAGAGCAGAGGTAACATAATTCTACTATTAGGGTTTTGGCTTAGGGTGCTAGTTAGGAGAGAAGGACAAATCCCCAAAGAGGAGTTTTCATCAGAGAGATGTCCGTTAGTGATTTACTGGAGACGAGACTAAGTGTGGTGAGACCTTTCAAGCTCAGTGGTAGAATTAAGCAACGACAGATAGAAATTGGATTCCACCAAAGTTCATTTGGAGAAACCAGTGAGTTTATATGTCAGTCTTACTTCCAGAGCAATGGGTAAAGGTTGATGAGGGGAGCACAGGTGAGCTTAAAGCACCCACAGTGGAAGATCTGCACCCTATATGGATGATGACTCCCCAGTGGCTGCATAATCCTTCCCTACTCATATACCATAATCCCTTCCACAGCCTCAGAAGCCAGTGCAATTAGCCCAGAATTGCATGCAGCTGGTTGTGTGGGGTGGCAGTAGACTGACCCCGTGGCTCTCCCTGCCCTCTTCTTGTACCAGAGAACATCAGCAGTCAACAAGCCCAGCTGGTATTATCTTAGGCAAGCAGGCTTACCATTAACTCCTGAAGATAGTGGTACTGGGCCTGGAGGACAGTCTTATTCAACACAGGGAGAATAAGGAAGAAACTATGACTGAAGATTTGAGAGTTGGAGTACTAAACCAGGACCTTCTATTTTTGCCTTTAAAACATTCTAAACTTTTCAGGAGATACACTGTGTTACAGCTCACAAACCTCCTGCTTTCTGATATGTAGGGACACTGAGGCAATCAATACCAAAGTCTAGTCTTGACCTTTGACACTATCTTAGTCAGAGTTTCTATTCCTGCACAAACCTCATGACCAAGAAGCAAGTGGGGGAGGAAAGGGTTTATTCAGCTTATACTTCCACACTGCTGTTCAGTGGAATAGGACTGGAAGTCAGGACAGAACTCAAGCAGGTCAGAAAGCAGGAGCTGATGCAGAGGCCATGGAGGGATGTTCCTTATTGGCTTGTTTCCCCTGGCTTGCTCAGCTTGCTTTCTTATAGACCCCAAGACTACAGCCCAGAGATGGTACCACCCACAAGGGGCCCTCCTGTCTTGATCACTAATTGAGAAAATGCCTTACAGCTGGATCTCATGGAGGCATTTCCTCACCTGAAGCTCCTTTCTCTGTGATAACTCCAGCTGGTGTCAACTTGACACAAAACCAGCCAGTACAACCCTTAGTCCACTGTTCTTTCCAATTTGCCTTGTGGTATCTTGGAGGAGCAGCTGCCTATGTTGTCCGGAAAGTTTATGAAGACCAACAGTGGGTTAAGCTTTTCAGTGCTACGGGGTACTTGGCATGCAATAGGCCCTCCATACACATTTGTTGGCTAAGTGAAATATATACTGTCATAAGCTGGCTGAACTTCTGGATGCTTTTAGGGAGTGAAATGGGGTTAGAAGATGTGAAGAGTAGTGAATTTATGGTCCAAGATTCTCTTCTCCAGGAAGAGAGCTCAGTCCCTTGAAGATAAATGATTTACTATTTTTATCACCTCAAACCTTACATGATCCTTACACTGGCTCTCGGCCAGCTTGCTACTTCTTACTCAGGGAATTTTTTATTTTTTTAGGGTTAAGAGCTGTTGGATTTCCTATCTCTGGATACCCCAGAATATGAGCTACTTAAGTAAAAAGATGAGTTCATATATATGTATATATACACACAGACACAGACACATATATACATATACATATACTTGCTTCTTGGTCATGATGTTTGTGCAGGAATAGAAACTCTGACTAAGACAGGGTCAAAGGTCATATATATATATATATATATATATATATATATATGTATATGTATATATGTGTCTGTGTATATGTGCATGTGTGTGTATGTTTCTATGTGTGACTATATGTGCATGTATGCATGTTTTGACTGTGCAGATATATAAATTGGATCTTTTTTGCCAGACCCACAAGTTGAGTTGATGATCTCCCAGCAGTGGCATCTGTTGGAAAAATCTTGATTCAGCTCAAACCAATTCTGCAGCTTTTATTTCACCCTGAAGAGATCGCTGAGCTGTGATCATTCCTGGTAATGGTCTTTGAATGGCTTGTCTGCACGTTCTGTGTGTTGGTGTCAGACCCTACTTAGGTCAGGCAAGGACAGCTAATGACAATCTGATGGCTTCCATCTGGGCCTTAAGCTCTGCTTGCTCCCAGGTGTTTGGGCAATTATCACTGAAATGCACCCCAGGAGAGGGGCACTGAGCGGAGAGACTAGAGAACAAGCCAGCAGCTCGTGGAGATATGACAGAGGCTGCAGCTCAGTTTGGCTGTTAGGACTTTCTCAAAGGCTTTTTCTGTTGCCCAAGTTCACTTTGTTTTTCTCTGGTAGAGTTAGAAAAAGGTGTGTGTTGGCTGGCTTGCCAGCTCTGCACTGTGGGGAAACAGCCTGCTAGGGCGGAGTGAAATGGTTAGTCATTCCTCCACCTTTATGAGTTATTCCTGCACTGAAGTTACCTTTCCTAACGGCAGATACAAAGATCATGTTATGCGCGGTGCCAAGGGGTGGAACCGAGAAGATTCTGGCAAGAGGCAGAGTGACTGGTGATGACTGGCTGGTTTTTATGTAGACAAATTGGCCAGAAGGATTTTTTTTTTTTAAAGTTGGCATAAGGACTTACGTACTTTTTTTTTTCTGACAATAATGAATGAGCTTGTTTGCAATTATACAACAAGTTCCCATTCATTAGCAACCAGAGCAGGGTCCCAGCTCTGGGACTTTGAAAATGCAGCTCCTTATTCGGTCCAAGGTCGAGCAATTTCAGCAGTCAGCTGTGGCGCTGCCAACTCAGGTGCCCTGGGAGTGTTTTGATGTTTGCCCTGCTGGAGAGCCGAATCTCTCTCTCTTGAATGTATGAAGCTCAGGGCTTGTCATCTGCTTTGGGATATGGAGTAACTATAGACACAAGAGTTTCAGCTTTATCTTGGGTCACAAGGGAGGAGAATTTTCATATAGCTGCTGGACTTTGGATGACCTAACATTGTTTCATCTTAGGAGTTGCTCCAAAGGACACTTCTTCATAGAAGCAAACGGAAGTCCATCCACTGCATGCGTCTGGCTGTGGTCTTCCTTGAAAATGAAGAATGGCAATTCTGATTTTTAAATGTTTTTTTTTTTCTCAAAAGCAAAAGTTAATTTATTTACTTATTCTTATTGTTACTTTTGCTTTTGTGAGAGGGTGGTATCATTAAGGAGGTTAAGCAGGACTTGAACTTGTGATCTTCTTCTTGTGGCCCCTCAAGGACTAGAATTATAGATGCCATTGTGCCTGGCTCCAAAGGAAAATTGACCCCTGCCTTGAGGACATGATTGTTGTTTTTACAATTGTGTTTGTGTGTTGTAAGGAGAGATGTGGTGTAGTGGGGGACAGTGTAATGGGTGCAGTGGGAGTAATGTGATAGGGTACAGTGGGGAACAGTATAAAGGAGTGCAGTGAGGAGAGTGTGATAGGTGTAGTGGGGGACAGTATTATGGGGTGCAGTGGGAACAGTGTGATGGGTGCAGTGAGGACAGTGTGATGGGGTACAGTGGGGGACAGTGTGATGGGGTATGGTGGTTGTGAGGAGACTGTGACACAGTTGTACTTAATTATTTGCAGTTATCAGTCAAAGCACATTCATGTTCATAGATCCTCTGGCATGCACTTTGGCCCAGATGACAAAGGTGTACAAGAGCCCACAGGATACCACACAGAGCCAAGCCAGAGCCAGCGAGCAGCACTGCCCTGCTGTAAGTTTTGTCCACTGTCTACCATACAGTGCCTGAATTTTCTTGCCTGCAAAAGAAAGTAAAATTTCCTTCAGAGCTTTATTGTAACGGTTAAATGCATTAAGGACTATAGCACATAAATTTATTTATGGAATATAATCTCATTATATTTAATGCATTATATTTAATGCATTCAATGGGAAGCTATATTCCATAATATAATGTAAAACTAAATTGCATATATATTATACACACACATAAATGAGTTTGAAATGAATGTAGCTATTTTATTAAATGATATTTTTCATAAACATCTGGAATTTTATTTACAAAATTACATCCATGAACCTTGTTCCATTTAGTGTCCTCTAGGTTCTCTGCAACCATCTTAACAGAAGGGAGAGACGCGGCATGTCACCATTTCATTTGTTTTAATGTTTCTTCACAAATGGTGAAAATACTAAAGTGCAGGCAGGGGATAGTCAGCACTATCAATATGGAATTATACTTTTAAATAATTTCCTGCTTAAAAATAAACTTGCTTGTCAATGCAGCTCTACAGGTCTATCTAGTAGGACTGGTCTGTTCTCCTGATAGTGGCTGACTCTATTCATTTTCCCAGGTTCTCTACATCTGCCTCCTCCTTCCTTCTGTCTCATCTTTAAAAACATATAAATATATTATATATAAAGATATATATCTTATACATATACATATATAATAAAGATATATATTACATATAAAGACATGTAAAAAAAAATAAGGGGCTGGAGAGACGGCTCAGTGATTAAGAGCACTGACTGCTCTTCCAGAGGTCCTGAGTTCAATTCCCAGAAACCACATGATGGCTTTACAACTATCTTTAATAATATCTGATGCCCTCTTCTGGTGCACCCGAAGACAGGAACAATGTACTCACATAAAATAAAACTTTAAAAAATATCTAACTTATATCTATATTATACATGTATATGCATATTTATTGTTTAGATTATACTTGCTAAACCTAACCAGGGTTCCAATGCTCTAAATGCTCTCAGGGGCTCTGCATTTTTTTTATATTCTAATGAAGCAGGCATGGGGAAAGTTACTGAAGTTGGGGATGTTTAAATAGACAGACAGGGGAAGGGGTAGATGTGGGAGATGCTGGCAGTCCCTCTGGTTACAGGGCCGCCTACAGCCTGGGGCAGAAAGTGCAGCAGGTTGGTGTCAGTCCAGGGAGGTGGTTATGAGACTTTGACTTAAGCAATGCATAGTGGTGGGGGTCAGAAATAGAGGAGGCTTACATTCTCACAAAGGAGCCTTAGGGAACACTTTGGGGATCCCTCCCTGAATTGCAGGAGATGTTAAAGCTTAGAGCTAAGATCACTGTGATTATGCGTTTGTGTTACTCTAACTAGGACCATTCAGGTGTCACAGTAAATCTAGACTTTAAGAGTTTGTGGTGATTGATACTATTGAGTTTTTAATCTTCATCAAGTCTAAACCTGTTTGTTAGTTCTAGGATTTTGCTTGATTTAGGAGGACTGGATTTTGGGTCATGGTAGATGAAGACATATAAAATAAAATAAAAACATAGGAATATTAACTGTTTTGTTTTCTTTGTGTTTGCTTCTCAATACAGGGTTTCTCTGTGTAGCTCTGGCTGTCCTAGAACTCTCTATGTAGACCAGGCTGACCTCAAACTCAGAGATCCATCAACCTCTGCCTCCTGAGTACTGGGATTAAAGATGTGTGCCACCACCACTCAGCAGTGTTAACCTTGAGTATCAAATAGACTTTAATACTAGAAACAGTGAGATGTGAGTTGTTAGTAGCTGCATTTTTAACCTTGAGATTTTAACTTACTATAAAATCAGAGAAACTCAACTTTGAGTTGTGTAGGTAAATAGACCACAGAGTTGCTTCCTGCCTATTTACTCAATAGCTCTTTGATGTTAAGGTGAGCTTAAGGTTTTGTTACTTGCAGGACAAGGTGAGGCTGGGGAACTGTACTGTCCTGTAGTTTAGTCATGACTGTAACAGTGATAGCCACAGACTGATGACCATTGAAGACACTTGCATCCGAAGCTTCGAGTATGTTAGCTTGACTATGTGAGCTCCAGTTCCCTCTGTGACCAGGAGACCTGGGGGTTCTTAGCCCCATTTTACAGACAAGGAAACCAGGACTCAGGATTTTCTTGCTCTCTGTTTTTATTGTCTCCAATCAGGGCCTCCCGTGAGTCCGTGCTGGCATCTAACTGACAATCTAGCAGAGAATACCCTTTTAGCTTTACCCTCTTGCCTCGGTGCCCCAGATGCTGGAATAATGGGCCAGCATCACCGCACAGCTTTCCAGCTCGGAAGGTTTATATGTCCCTAGGCCACAAAGCTACAAGATGATGGAGACAGGATTTGAAACACATGGTTTGACTGCTCCAAAGCTCACACATTCAAGGGCAGGGAAAAGTGAAATGGTTAAGGCTCAAATCAAGTTAAGGACGTCGGCAAAATGGGGAGAGTCCTCTCAAGGGACTGGGGCTTTGCATGAGGCTGTGCAGCTCCTTTCTTAGCTGCGTATAATAACAACCAGACACGCTAGGCAGAGAGCACTTTGTGTGCACTGCCTTTTGATTCTAACGGCAGCCTAGAGGAACTACTGTGGTGCCCATTACACAGACAAGGCAACTGAGGCTGGAAAGACAATTCGTTTGGTAAGTTTTTTCTAGCGTCTGTTTGGCTCCCAGTTGTGCTCAGGAATGTAGATTATCTTTTGGCCAATCTGATTTCTGTTTTCCCTGACAAATCAAGGTGTCTTCTCTTTCTGTCCCTGTTCCCCAAGTCCCCTAGGGTGCATGTGACCACTTTTGTAGCCACAGCTTCATTATCCAAGTTCACACTGGAGGATCCACACGGTGGCAGTGTAACCTCACACAGTTCAAACATGAGGGAAAAAAAAAAACAAACCCACTTGTTTCCTTGGCTCTAGGCAGGCCAGAAGACGGACGTGATGGGCAGACTGGCCTTAATTAGAACAGCCTTAGCATTCCACACTTTCTGGGTTCAGACACGCAGAATACATTCCCCTCCAGCTACACCCAGAAGTGAAGATTCCAGAAACCCCCCCATGTCCAATGTCGGGGTGGTGATCCTGATACCACAATATCTGAGAACACCACCAAGACCTCCCCAAACCCAGGAAATGCGTGCTATCCCTTTCAGAATATTTTGTATCTGACTCTCCCAAGCCCTTGTTCCCTCTTTGGACTTTCTTCATGAGGTGGCAGGCTGTCTGAAAGAACAAAAGGAGGGAAAGAAAGACAACTTAGGGGGAAAGGAAAAGGGTGAGCCTTGGCTTCAGAAGAGCAAAGAAGCCGCAGGAACTCTGGATCCATGGCATTAAGTGCAGTACCTAACATCCCGGACACACTTCCTTACGCATGGGGAGGTTTAGCCAGTGCCTGTGGTGCAGGCTGTGAGATACATTAAAGGTATAAATTCGTGATGTATCTTGAGGTGCTTGGGGGTGAAAACTGTCTCTCTAGCACTTTGCTTGCTTTTGCTTCCAACTAAGAAAAAAGACCAAGATCCTTCCATGTCACAAGAGGAGGAAGGCTTGACCTCGTGGACAGAAACCTGTGCATGATCCATAGACAAAGAAGAATCTTCCCAGTCTTGGAATGTGAAAAAAAAATATGCATAAAGCTGATGGAACAAAACTATTTTTATTCGTATCTATGTCATTTCGAAGTAGATGGCAACCAGAGAGAATCATGCCTTTCAAGATAAGTGGCAAGAGTCACACACATGACTGCTAGCCTTAGGAAGAGTCTTCAGGGCCAGTTACATTTTAGAGATTTGGGAAACCACTCCTCCCAGTTTCCTGAGTTGTCTGCACATAAGCTAGCATAAGGAGCCTGTAGGCTTTGGTTTGAAACCCGGCCAGATAGTCTCTGGCTTTATGACTTTAGCCCTGCAGCTGTCTCTAACTCACACCCATGGGCCACACGCATCCCAGGATAACTTAATGTGGTGCAGCACAAAACTATGCACTTACTTAAAACATGAGGATTTAAAAAAAAATAACTTAATTATGTAGTTCTCAAGGATGAACTTTGTAGATGAGAAAGAAGGTCATGCTGCCATGTCAAGAATTTGGACCCATCTTACAAGGCCTGTTCCTCAATGGTGGTGTTCTCTCATCTGAAAAATGGGCATGGTTACAGTAACTCCTGTTTTACAGGTTGTTGGAAGATAGTGTAGAAATCTAGTGTACCATAAGACCTTAATAAACACTGACTGTTCTTAATAAATGTGCCCCGTTATAAAAGCAAGAGTCGAGATCATGTCAGATACTGCTCAAAGAACAATGAAGAGACAGAAGAGAGAGCTGATCTGGCTTGGAGCTCCACCAAAACATGGATCAGGTCTCTCCAGGGCTCTAGCTCCATGCTTGCATCCCTCAGAGATGAAGGTGAATTCCTTTATACTTATATAGCATGCTTGGTGACCAACAGGCCACCTACAGACAGTATGAATGAGGCATTAGCAGGGCACTGAGGTCAGAGAGTCTCTAGCCTTGACGGGTTCCTGAAAAGATGTTTCAACAAATGGTGGCATTTCTTGATGACAATTTTGCCCCCCGGGGTTTCCTGTTTCTTCCTGGTTAGAGTAATGCTCATGTTTAAAGTGAAGCAACCTACCGCTGTCTTCCCAGCCTTTCCCCACAGAGCTGAGAATGATTGCAGAAATCCCTGTGCTGTCTAGACATCAGACTGGGTCACACTGGGACTTATTAGAAAGCCAGATCTCAGCGTCCCCACCCCCAACCCCCTGCTGAGTCCGGGATGCTGAGGGAGTAGCTCCTAGTGGTTTGTGCTTAACATAGCTTGGGATGATGATTCTCCAACCTGACACTTCTTCCTCTAATCTCAAAATAGAGCTTCATGGGACCATGGGATAGCTCTGAGCATGTTCCCAGGAACCCAAGTAGGCAGATCAGGATGCCTTTTTATTTTTTATCTTTATGGTCTTATCAGTATTTGTAATGTCATCTCCTATTTTGCCTGTAGAGAAACCAATGGGATTTGGAATCTTTCAAGCCCTTGCCTGTGTTTGTGCAAATGTTTGATCTGTGGCTGTTGCTTGTTGTTGCAAAATACAGGGAGAAGCATTAAACTGAGATTCCCCCTCAAATACCACCACCACCAACAAAACAACAAACAACAACAACAAATCAACAAAAAGAGCAACCCCCATATAACACATAGCATTTCATTTCCTAATGATTATCACCTTCTGGGTTGTATGTGTGTGTACATGAGCACATATGGAAAAAATGGAGTCTGTCTTCATGAGGATGTGACAATAGTCAGTGCTGTTTGGAACAGTGTAGCACTAATAACATTAGTTACATGGCCTTACCACATGTAATTTACAAACTATCAACATCTATTTTCTTCATTCTTTCTTCTGCTGTGTTCTTCTCTCTTTTAAACTGGGAAAGTGAGGTTTAGAAGTTTACACCTTCATCCCTGGCCATGTGAATTTGGGGAAGCATCCTAGAACTCAAATGACTCTTTCTCTTGAGTAACAGCAGTGGTTGGTGCAAGTAGCTGGCTTCTATGCGGCAGGCACTACACCGGGTGTGTTCTGTGTCTTCCCTAATCCTTCAAATAACTCTAAAAGGTGGGAAATGTAATGCTGCTCTTTGAACTGCCCCACTTAGCTGACTGTCTCACAAAGAGCAGGTAGCTTGCCTATGTCCACACAATCTCAGGATGTAATGAGGTAGGAATGAGATGTTGGTGTTTTATAATAAAAGACTGACGTTATGGTACCCAGCAGAGTGTTTTGGTGTATGTACGTATATACCATGGGATGCCTAAATCAGCACTTAACATACATGTTGTCTCTCATATTTATATTTTGTGTGATGTAAACACCTGTAGTACATTCTTGGCAGTTTTCAAGCTTATAATATTTTGTTATTAACTTTAACTTACCATGATGATCAATAGCTCTTTTGAAATTACTCCTCTTGTCAAGGTAGACTGGGTCTTCTGATCACCATTTCCCTGATCCACCCCATCCTCTGGAAAATATTGATTTCTCTTGGATTTGATGATGTCACGTTTTTACCCTCACGTATATACTTTGTCTCTGGTCCTGGCTTGTTTCATTTAACATGACATCCTCCAGGTCCTCCAAGTCATTTACAATGACAGATTCTGTTTTTCATTAAGGTTGGATATGATACCATTGTGTATGTTCCTATATTTCTTTGTCTATTCATCAGTTTTCAGACACTCAGATTATTTTCATCTCTTGGCCATCATGAATGATGCTAGGATGAAATGGAAATGGGGATGTGCTCTGACATGCTGGCCTTGTTTCCTTTGCATCTGTAGCCTGTCAAGGGATGACTGGGTCATGTGGTAGCTCTATATTTAATTTCTTGAGGAGCCTCCTTATTGTTTTCCAGAATGTCTATAGTAATTTACACCCTCACTTATAGTATGCAGGGCTCTCTTTTCTTTTCATCCCCACCAATGCTACCTTCTGTCATTTTGATAATAGCCTTCTAACAAGCACAGGCATTGACACTGAGTGCTGGTACCCAGGACTATTCATCTTCCTGCGGCCATTTGCTCATCTTTTGGAGAATTGTCTATTTAATTCTGATTTTAAATCACGTTCTTGCTTTTTCTTACTATTGCATTGTCTGACTTCCTCGTCTAATTTGGGTGTTAACTCTTTACAGCCTGAGATGGAAACACTTCATTTCCCTAGCTCATTTCATCCTGAGATGGTGTGGGAGCAGGCTAGATAGCATCAAGAAAGAGGCCAGTGCAATGTTCCCAAAGGGACAGAATAGCAGAGTTGTGTAACAGAAAGGTGTCATGTGACCCCTTAACTAGTAAAAAACCAAACCTGGCCAGAACCACCTGGGCCAAGGGCTGACTGCTAACTGTCTTCAGCTTCCTTGTCATGACCTTTCTAGCCTATAGGATTGGCTGTTCCCATCTGTATCTGATGTTATGATACGTCTGAAAACCCTACACAACAAAGAGGAAAAAGGGCAAGACATCACCTGCAGGAAAAAATGGTACCCACTCCAGAAATTCCCTCCTTTACTCCTCTAATTAGCCTGACCATATATGGACTTCCGGTGGATGTGGCCTACTCTGCGGATGCCTCCACTCAGTTTGAGTATGTACTTGTGCTTTGAAATGAATTTCTCTTGCCATCTCACTTTGCATGTCTCCAAATTCTTTCCTGATAATGACAAGAATGTGGGAACACTACTTAAAGTCCTCTTCTCCCTCCCGGACAGCCTCCAAGGCTTCCTGGCCTTTACTACTGGCAGCA
Organism: Mastomys coucha; assembly: GCF_008632895.1. Lineage (NCBI taxonomy): Eukaryota > Metazoa > Chordata > Mammalia > Rodentia > Muridae > Mastomys > Mastomys coucha. The sequence continues at coordinate 23,833,282 of NW_022196910.1, forward strand.
TCGCTAATGTATGATGTGGACACATATTCTCCCATTCTATAGAACAGATTCTCTGTTCTAGAGGTTGTCTTTACTCTATTGCTGTCTTCTGAGGTGTTCAGAGCCCGTTAATCATTCAATGTATATTTGCATATTATTCCTTTTGTTCCCTGTGGGTTGGGACAATATTCTCAAATTACTACCCAAAGCAGCACCACAGAGCCCTTCTCCATTGTGTTCGTCTGGTATTTTTACAGTCTCATCTCTTAGCTATGAGTGTTTCATCCATTTTCGATTGGTTTTTAGATATACTGTGAGATGAGAGTCTACATCAGGAGGCTCCTGCTCTTTGCCTGCAGGAAACACAAGATCAAACAGGACTCAGTCAAAACTTGGTTTCAAGACACAGGACTATTTGGGGATGACTCTCTGCCCATTCTAGCATACCAGTTCCTATTGGTGGTTTGTTTTACCAATATCATATCTTATTCCGGAAAAAAAATTTAAACTGCTATTTTCTAGAAAAAGCTTCACATAATTCCACAGCAGGAGAGTCAGGTCTTTCCTGGGAAAGGTTCTAAGAGTCTATATGCTAGCCCAGTGGTTCTCAACCTTCCTAATGCTGTGACCCTTCAATCCAGCTCCTCATATTGTGGTGACCCCCCAACCATAAAATTATTCTGGTGCTATTTCATAACTGCAATTTATTACTGTTATGTATCGAAGTTTAAATATACTTTTTGTAGGACATCTGATATATAAGCCCTCCCCCCGAAGGGGTCATGACCCACACAAATTGAGAACCACTGCTCAAAGTAGTTATTTTAGTTTAATTCAAGTTTGTTCTGTCTTTCTTATCAAGGTTTAGTTCCAGCTTAAGTCATCCCCCTAATGATCCGTCTATCCATTAGGAAAGTACTTTGAATGAGAAGAATAGAAAGGTACTTGTTAATTGCATTGCCAGTATTTGAATGGTGCGCAGATATACATGGTCATTATTAAAACAATGTTAGCATTGTTTTAGAATCAGATGTCAACGTTTCGGGGCTTTCCAACATGAAGCTTCGACCAGGAGGAGAGGATAAAGTTCCCTCTCTTCCTCTAAGCTTCCTTGTTCCTTTGTTTCCTGTGCAAATGGTCCATTTTCCTCCTGTGCCTGCACTAGCCCTAGGTCTTCAAGAGGCTGAGCATTCCATGTGCGGCTGACTCTCTTGGCAAGCAGTGTATCATCTACCCTCTAATTGGGGTTGCTGATGTCAAGCCTCAGCCAAATGTAGGCTTGGGCTTTAATGAGCAGCCATCCAGCCCTCACTGTTATCTGTGGTTCCAGGAAGATTGTTCCTTCTTCTTGAGGAGTTATTTGTGCATAAAACAAAGTTATCTCCACAGTACTATTCAGAAACTAATGTTTTGAGTTTGGGTTTCACTGGTTAATTTTGGGGGGGAGGGGCTTTAGGAATAACTTTATTGAAATATAATTCAAACAACATATCATTTACATACTGTACAATTCACCCACTTAAAGTGTATAATTCAATGGCTTTTAGTTGCAACCAGCATAGTAATCAATGTTAGAATACTTTTTAATTATTCCTAGAACAAACCCTGTACTTTGAAGTATGACCACCTCTGGGCCAAGCTCCTACCTCCAGCCAGTCAGCCATTTGACTTCCAACTCTGGAGATTTGAATGTCTTTTTTTGTAAAATTGGATATTTTATTTATTTACATTTCAAATGTTATCCCCTTACCCAGTTTTGCCTTTTCAACCCCCCTATCCCATCTCCCCTCAGCCTGCTTCTATGAGGGTGATCCTCCACCCACCTACCCACTCCTGCCCCACCACACACTGGCATTTCTCTACACTGGGGCATCAAGCCTTCACAGGACCAAGGGCCTCCCCTCTCATTGATGCCAGATAAGGCTCCTTCAGCTCTTGTAGTCCTTCCCCTAACTCCTCCATTGGGGTCCCTGTGCTCAGTCCGATAGTTGGCTGTGAGCACCCACAACTGGATCCTGACCACAATTGGTAAGGATCTGGCACAGTGTCTCAGGAGACACTTAGCTGTACCAGGCTCCTGTCAGCAGATTTGAATGTCTTGAACATTTCAAATGTGTGACTAAGCCTCTGGGCAGGTAGTGTACTGCGGAGCCTGCACAAAGGACAGAGCCAATCTCTATGCCTTTTCTTCCCACAAATTACCGTATTACCCATACAACCTCTGCGAAAGTGCAAATTCATCTATAGGCCCTTTCCTTGCCAAATGAGGATTTTTTTTTTTGTACTTTCCTTTATTAAAAGCTTCTTAAACCTCTGTAGTCATGTCAGTTTTACAGCTAGGTTGAAAGAATAGGAGAAAGACCCCCGTGTGCTTCCCCACGTGTGTTCCAATTGTGAGAATTCATTCTTTCCCTCCCTCTGTCCCTCCATCTCCTCCAGCCCCCACTCCTGCCCCGTCCCCTCTGTCTCTCTCCCTCTGCCTGTATTTCTTCCCACCATTTGAAAATGACTTGCAGATGTGTCTTTATGTGTGGCGGTGTGTATTTCCTCAAAACACGTTTGTTGTCCATAACCACAGAGAAGTGGTTGAAAGCGGGCCATGGGTACTGAAGAGATCCTAACCTACAGACCACATTCAAAGGTGCCCATTGCCCCAGTAATGATGGGAGTCACTTCTGTCTTTGGTTCTGTTTACTCTGAAGTCTCTGAGGAGCTCTTGGCTTTTCTGACAGTGGCATTACCTGATGGGGCAGCCCCCAATTTGATAGATTTCATCCTGCATCTATGCTAGGGGGTTCTACGCAAAAAAAAAAGAAAAAGAAAAAAAAAGAAAAAAAATCCCCATTTTTTTTCTCCTTTCTGCAAGGGAATTTCTTGTGATGAGCTACTGCCTAAACATTTTATTTTTCATCAAAACTCACTCACTAGTTTTAGGGTCCTTTGATGATGGGTAGTAATCAATTATCTTTGGGAAGATTGCCACATGATGATATTCTAACTTCTCTTTGCTCTCTCCAGGTTTGCTATTCTGCTCTTCTGTCAGATAGAACTTTCCCATCTTGACTCTGCCTTAACATTCTAATATGATCTAATAAACATAATAATGTTTGCTCAAATGATTCCAGATTTGGCCCATGGCATCTTCGTCAGCCTGCTCCTGTGTTATTTTGGCATGTGCCTCCTCCCAGTGTTAAACACTTCCTTATTTCCAGGTGCAAAAAAGCTGTTGAAGCTCATTCTGCATTCATGATTCTCCAGCTCTGGGGACCAGACGTTTCTCCAAGGATCTTGGATTCCTTTTAGTGAAGAAAGAGAATAGAAAGCAATATGTGAGGATCAGGGATGCTTGTAGCTCTGAGGATTCACTACCTTCAAGACCCTTCTAGAATAGACAGCTAGGAGATTCACATGTTCAGCCTGTGTGTCATTTTCTTTTCTCTTCTATCTGCCTATAGAAGAAAGCATGCGGTCTCTAATTATAGTACCTGGCCTTAGGTTCATACAGGCCTTTCCCCTTCGCATGCTTGGATGTTTAGAAACCTGCCTCCTCCTATTTGTATATTGCTAGATATGGAAATTAATATAATTAATCATGCTTATTTTGTTACTTTCTCTTTTTTCTTCCCCAGAAGCTATGGTCTTTGAGCATTGGTGCCTAGATTTGTACATTCTACTTTGTCCCCTCCTGGTCACTCTCTGATGCTCTAGGTGGTATCTTTCTAGAAAGGAGGCTAGCCCAGGCTGCATCTCACCCCTAGCTCCTCTCTCCTCCCCTCTGCATCTCTCTGCCATCAGGTTTTGCACCCAGCTGAGGCTTGTTGTGGGAGTCTGAGAGACCCCTGAGACTTGATGCTGCCTTTTCAACTTGGCAGTAATTTGAAGGCTGGGTGTATCCTGTTCTCTGTTTCTGCTGAAGGTGTGGCTTTCAGTAGGCTTCACTTGTTCTTGTTTCTTGCTGTGAAATCCAAAATCAAGGTGAAGATCTTTGTGCTTTCATTCCAGGGCAGAAGGCAAAGCGGGCAGAGTAGAGGTGGAGTGGGCGACATGAACAGGGAGTGCAGAAACACGCGCAGTGTGAGCACAGGATGGACCTATGTTATAGGGGAAACTTACTCCCAAGTTAACAGTATTGATTTAGGCATGAACGCAGCATATAATCACCTCTTAAAGTATCGCTTTTCAACTCTTGCTTTGGAGGTGAAGATTTCAAAACATAAAATTGGTGCACAGCCAAATCATATCTTCATGGGAAAATATTGACTTTTACTTCCCTTTCTTGCTACTTTGTTTTCAGGTAGCACGGACCAGCATTGGACTGGTGGCCATGCCTGGCTAAGGATTGTGTTTTAGTAGCAAAAGAATGCAAGGTCAGATCAGCAGCAGGGAAAAGCACGCATGCAATATATATATTACTTATATAGCATATATACAATGCTAGACTTCTAAGCCCAAAACAGGTGTTTGGTACAAGCCATATTGTTGGTACAATTTAGGCACAGTAAATCACTCAGAATGTACCATGCAAGCGAACATGCCAGCCAAGAGCCAAGGGCAGACACTGTAAACAGAACACTTGGCTTGTTATGCTAATGTTCTTCTGCACAATAGCTTTTTTTTTTTTTTAAAATGTTCCTACTTGAGCCAAGCAATATTTCTATGATTAATTCCAAGAAATATGAATAGGTCTCCCTTCTTGGACAATTTTCCCCTGAAGTCAACAATTGTTTTATTCAGTTATTATTGCTGTCCAGTTGCTTAATTTTTCATGGTAACTCTTACTAATTATTCTCTAATCCCTCTAAAGGAATTGTTAAGAGAGTGATGAGTGCTGTGGTTGAGAGGTAGTCTTAGGCCCTATTATAAGAAGTCTTGTGCACCATGTGCTGTGAGCAGAGTGTCAAATACATACATTGCGGCTCTAACCATCAATATGCTGTTATGAGGTAAGGGAGCACTTTGGGGAGTAATTGAGCCACTTTGAAGAAGAAGGAAGAAGCATGAGGAGCCCCATTCCTAACAAGTATTTGACATGTTGAATAGGCCTGCCCTAATTGGAAAACTTGATGCTTTGTGTAGAGCAGCAATGGCCCTTTAAACTTAGGGCTTATAACCCTTTGCTGGGGGAATTAGACTTTATGCCATTACATATATAAAATACGGACATATAGGTTATATGTGAGCAAGAAGATATAAGAAGACACTGGCCTCAAACTTATTAATTAGACAAAGCTGACCTTGAACACCTAGTCCTTCTGTCTCCCAAGAGCTGGGATTCTAGGAATGTACCACCATACCCAGGAAATGCAGAGCTGAGGTAGATTCCAGAGCATGCTAGGTGAGCCATCTACCAACTGATTCATACTCCCTCATCCCTTTATATGATTCAAATTTGAGACTTAAGATCAACTCCTAGCTTTGAGACCCTGTAAAAAAGAAAATTACATACTTCCAAATTCATATAAAATGGTACAGAGTAAACACTCTCAACCCATAAAAGAAGACATGCAAGCATAGGAAGGAGAATTGGAGACACAAGTTGTTGGGCACCTTTTTCCGTCCAGCAGAAATAAGGAGGCAACAATGAGCTCTTCTCCATGCAGTTTAATCAGGAACCTTCATTTTTACTTCTTCTCTAGCTAGCTTCTTTTATTTTCTTCTATATCTTCTTCTTACATCTTACTAGTTACCTCTTTCTACTTTCTTCTTACTTACTCCTATTTCCTACTTACTCCTATTCCCTACATCTTACTACATACATCTTACTTCTATTCTTATTCTTACATCTTACTACATACATCTTACTTCTATTCTTATTCTTACATATTACTTCTATCCTTACATCTTACTTCTATCTTTATATCTTACTTACTCCTATTCTTACATACATCTTACTTCTATATCTACATACTTACTCCTATCTATACATACTCACTATCCTATATCTTACTTCTATCTATATACTTACTCCTATCTATTACATCTTACTTACTCTCACTCCAGCCCCCAGCCCTTGTGGGTTAAATACTTTCCCTGGTCCCAATCAGCATCGGCTACGTGGCAAAACATAATAGGCTGTGGGAAAATCATGCCAGCTTGCATCACAAACTAGAGGCACTCAGCTTTTCCAACTAAGGCTTGTTTATCTCAATGCTCTCTGCTCTGGCCGGAGACCAGGTGTTCAATATATATACACAACAAATATGACCAAACAGCAGGAAAAACATTGCATCCTTTACCTTTGTAGAGATTATCCAGGGCACATGATGTTGTAGTGTGAGCCACAATCTGCTTAGGCAGCTCCGGCACCACAGCTATAACATTTACCAAGAGCTCTCTGCAGGCCTGGCTCCTCTCCTTGCCAGAGGTTTTCTCAGTGTCTTGAGGACACTTGTTTCTGCTATCCCAGGGTCTCCACTGTAGCTTCAACTTTACAGTTTCACACACTGTCCTCTGAGGGTAAGGCTGCAGGGATACTGGTCTACTCTACATTTCATTGACTAGTCTCCTAAGTTGTCCTTTGACACCTGAATAGAAATCTTCAGGATCCATAACACCTCAATTCTACATTCTAAAATACTAGTACCACATGGGTCTGCCACTAGCTTGAGCACTAGCCTGTTCCAACTTGGACCCTGACTGAAAGGCAGGGAGCCTGTAACTCCCAAAGTGGTTGAACATGGTGAAATAAATCACAAGGAAACAAGTTGGTGGGAAGTCTTATACCAGCAGGGTACCCAATGGAGCTCTCTTCTCAAGGGAGTCTTTTAAATGAATTTATTCTTTTATACTTTTGAGGCTATCACGGGTAGGGTCTTGTTTATTACTGACATGTCAATTCATCTTTCTCATTATCCCAAAGAACGAGGCTGTTTTTGTGAATGATAATGACGCTAATCTCTTCAGAAACCACATTGTCCTTTAGACCCAACTTGATTCTGGCTTTTTTGTCCAAGATGCAATACTTAGAAATACTTCTGCTCTACATTGTTCCCCATTATCTCCTAGGCCTGACTAAGAGCAGCTAACAACGAGCATGCAGATGCCCCAATACTGACTGGTCTGCCTTGAAATTTCTGCCTTGATTTTTTTACATTATCTAGTTTGTCACCTCTAACTTAGCCTTGGAAGAAGGAGCAACAGGTAGACAGGTTCTTTGCCACAGTGCAGCATGGAGCATGTCCTCTAGTCCGGTTCTCAACAGTCTTTGTTCTCCCAGAACCCTTAGGGCCACCATCTTTACTGACCACATCTTCACAGCCCTTCCCCCTTCTGAGATCTGCCAGAATTGCCTATTAAACTAAAATTTCAACATTCCAGGGATTTTGTAGTTCTCATTGTCCAAATTTTCTCAAATTCCCACTTTGTTTTTTCTTTCTTGAGACAGGGTTTCTCTATGCAGCTCTGGCTGTCCTGGAACTAGTAATGTAGACCAGGCTGGCTTCGAACTCACAGAGATCTTCCTGTCTCTGCTTCATGAGTGCTGGGACTGAAGGTATATGCCATCACTGCCCCGCTTATATTTAAAACTAATTCCAAAGAGTTTGGACCACATTGCTGGAAATAATCACAGCATCAACTCCAGTTCTCTACTCCCAGCTTCCCATGTTAGCATCTTCATTATTGTGATATATTGCCTGAGAGCATCAACTTGAGAGAAGAGGGAAGCTTATTTTGTCTATTAGTTCCAGAGAGTTCCATCTGTGATTTGCTGGATTCACTGCTTCGAACCTGACACATCATAGTAGTGAAAGTTGCTGGCAGAGGCTGCCGGTGCCATGGTTGCAAGGAGGCAGGAAGAATTATAGGAAAAGGCTAGGCTCAGGGCCAAGATATGCCATTCAAAGATGCATCTCAGCAATGTTCCCGCTGTCTATCACCTTTCAATAATCTACCCAGATTTTGAATCTGTCAATAAGTAGACTATTGATCAGGTCAGGGCTCTTATAATCTAGTCATCTCTGGAAGTGCCCTTAAGACACACCCCAAAGTAAGCTTCTCCTGGGCATCTCCCATTCTAATCAGTTGATAAGCAATACTAACCATGAAACCAGAACAAATCCATAAGATAGGATGCTATATATACCTTCCTTTCACAAAGGAAATGTTTAGGAATTTACTCCTAACCCCCCAGGCTAGCAAGTGTCAGAGTTGGTATTTGAACGCAGGTGGCTGTATCCCAGAGCCCCATGAGTCTCCATGTTACTTCCCTCATCTAAACCTTATTAGGAGAGCAGTGACTGCTTGAACCATGGGTAGCATAACCACGGCTTTGACAAGAGTCAATGAAACACTAAAATCGTTGTGCCAAACCAGGACAGGCTACCAGATGTTGTTAGGAAGGCTTATGGAAAACACAGTAGAACTCGGAGAAGAGTGGACACCCAAAGTCATGTGGCAGGACTTTGGATAAACTGAAGCCATTAAAGCATGGAGGTCCAGACGGGGTTGTGAATGAGAGAAATGGAGAGTCAACCAAGAGTGTCAGCTGAGGTGCACAGTGAAAAGACAGAGTATATAACAAAGAGTATATAGCACAATAGTTAGTCATGGAGAAGGCTGTGAGGAGACAGAACTCATGAATTCTAGGGACCGTTTGGTTTTATGGTCTGAATCCCTGAGTCACTCCATGAATGCTGGGATGTTTTGAACGGAAGGACAGCAGCCCACAGCAGGGTGGCTGGCTTCTGTTCATGGCTGCCCATCTGAGGGCATTTCTAGAACTCTTTTAGGAGTTGAGGAGGTTGCTTAGACTCTAGAGATGTATGAATTTCAGAGGACATTCCCACTCTCTGTTCATCCTCTCCAACCACCATCAGAGTTCCGTCTTATTTACTAACAAGAAAATATTATTTCAATAAAAGTTCTTTTGTGGGGGGGGGCAGGGGGAAATAACAAAGTTCAGTGGTTATGTGAATAGTTTCTTTTTGAAGGGAAAATAAAAACCCATTTTTGTATGTGTATGCATGTGCATTTGCCTGTGTATTACACGACACCTGTGTGTAGGTCATCAAAGAACAACTTTTAAAAGTTCTTTCTTTCCCGGGGATTGAACTCAGGTCACTGGGTTTGGCTGTGAGCTCCTTTCCTCACTGACTTATCTTGCTGATCCAGAAACATATAAAAATATTCTCTGCCCTTTTTCTTTCCTCCATTAAAAATAGAAATGAGACCATTCAATTCTACCTGGAAACAATATATTCTTAAAATTAAAGCATGTAAATGGAAGGGTCACATACATCTTAAGTGTTACACCTAGATCTTAAGTGTTACAAATTCCAAATGGCTGTTCAGTGGTGAAAGTTCATTTTTTTCTTCCCCTTGTAAACATTCAAGGTTAGCCACGTATGTGCATGGATAATCTAGGCAATGGACTTCTGCTTATTAGAATAATTTATAAAGCCTGTCTTGTGCATTCTCCCCTACTGTCAATTACATGCCTCAGAAATGGAGCTCAAGGACAATTTTACAGAGAGGTGTCTATCTGCTGATTTCTCTGCTAGTATCCAGCCCATGAAATGACCCCTGAGTAGCAATGGGGTACACTTTATGAAGGCAAGGCAAGACTCCCATTGGGTAGACAAACTTCTCTCCCCACTTCCAACAAAATAATTCTACACCCTTTCATCATCCATTTTCCTATCTGTAAACTTGGGAATTTGATGGTAAGCTTGGAAGGAACTATTTAACAGGACTTTTACATTTTGATGGCGACCTCTATGTGAAAGCATTAAAGCAGCAACTACTTCGGTTTTCCTTTAGCACAGTTTGGGATACACGCTGTTTCTCTTTTGATTGTATTAGTATCTCCCACACCCATCTTTGTTGTCCAGATGACTTTGAGCAAGCCACAGAGTATCCCTATCAATGCTTCTAAGACATAACTCTTATCATGACTTACCTCCCTGCCTCAAGATGAGTCACTTCTTTTGTTCTCAGAGATTCAGACACATCAGCCTTTTTCCAAGTTTTGAAGGAAACTACTTCCATTGAGGTCTTGTTCTCTGCTCATGAAGGCCCTTGTTACAGGCTTATGTCACCTTGTCCTTGGTCCTTCTGTGTAGGACATGACAACTGCTTGGTCTTCCTGAAAGCAGATGCGACATGTATGCTGTTTCCTTTGGAAGTTCCACCTATACCCTGGCATATGGGTAGACACTTGGGAAAGTTTCATTGACTGAATAAAGGGAGAAATAAAACAAAACACAAAAAACAAAACCCAACTTGAATCTAGTGAATAGAACCCACAGAGCAAAGAAAGCATATTGCGTAGTTATAAAAATTAAGATATACCAACAACTATACCAGGTGCTAAAGAGTTTGCCCAGTAAATGAAACAATCATTTACTTTACCTATGGATTACATAGGTAGGCATCTGGTTCCTTAGAGCAGATGCATAATTTACAAGCTAATATAAAAGTGTTGAGAATGGTACTTGAGGATATATGAATATATAAAGCGGAGGTCAGCTGAAGAACTAGAATAAATATTTAGACCAGAGGGTACTTTAAGGTTAATGAAAACAAGCTGCAAATGTGATTCTGTGCTTGCCAGGGGCCTCGAGTTAAAAAAAAAAAAAAACAACAACAAAAAAAACCCGACAGTTTGATCAGCTCCACGATGATCATTGCCTGAGGGAAAATCATTCTTGTCCCCTGGAGGCTGGGAGTGGGGACCACGATTTTTTTTAGCCTCTTTTTTTTTTTTTCCCTCAGTGAAAGAAATTTCTTTGAAGGGATTGTGCTTATTTTCTCCATGCTTCCCTGAGCAGCTTGGCAGCCTGCCCAAACCCACAGCATTAGAAGGTCAGAGATTTGGTTTCAAGATTCGTCTCCCTTTATGAGAGTCTTGTCTCCCTGCAATTAAAAGATGAGTTATAACTGTGGTGTTTCTGAGAGTTGGGGTGGTGGTGGGAAGCCCTAAATCTGACAGGTAGTAACTCAATGGTTCTGTCCACACCAGTATCCTCTGGTCCAGAGTGAGCCACTTGGTCTCTCTCAAACCCAGCTTGTCACTAGAGAGAGATATTGAGGCTTACTTCAAAGGGTATGTGAGAAGAAGAGTCGGTTGAACTTTGCCCAGCAGAGCCCATGTTCCATAAATGATTCCCTCTGATGCCGTTCTTCCTTCTCCCAGAATTGACTTGAAAATCACTAAAGATTATGAACACTTGAAAAATTTTTGTGTATGTCTGTGTGTAGGTGTGTGAAGATTCCAGAGGCCCAAGAAGAGCAGTGACCCAGTCTGCTAGTTTAAGAAAACAAAGAGAGAAGAAAGAACTGATTTCTCTTGCTAATGATTTCTCCCCTTTAATTTTTTAAGTTTTAGGTGTTTCTAAAGTTTTAGGTGTTTCTAAATTTATTTTTGCCTTATCAATATACTAAGGGTAGCTTCATAACCTCTAATCTTTCTACCCTACATAGATCAGTATATAAAAGTTAAAAGTGTATATGCATATAATTTCCAAGTGAGTAGGGCCTTGCCACACTCATACTAGTTAAAGAGGGACATGAAATTATAGAATTCATTGTCAAGAGTCAAGAATGAACTATGCTGTATTTTTCACCCTCATTGTCTTTATCCTGAGATTGTGGGGCCTCCACTTAACTGACCTTAACTGCTATTAGAGATTTCTCCATGTAGATACTTCGAAGGCATCTTTTGATTCTTCTGCCAAATTTCTCAGATCAGAATTACAGTAACTCAGATTATAAGTTCTGTTGTCCTTGAGAAATTTCTCTCTGCTTCTCTAAGTCATTCAAAGCAGATTCATCTGTTTGAAAAGGTAATGAGAAATGTATAGCATCTTCACGAGCCATTTCAAGTATAGTGGCGTCTGGGACAAAGTCACAGCATACTGAAATGTCTTCATCCTTCTGGGCTCTCCAGCACCATCACCAGAGGGGTAAGATTATTTGGATAGTAATTTCTCTGTTTATTTTTTTTCTTTGTGAAAGAAAATATTCCAGTAGTACAAGGAATCTAAAATTAGAAATTCTGTATGTGTCTCATTATGGCTTGGGGGACGAAGAGGCTAAAACAATGGATGTTTAAAAATAAAATTGCTTTGTTTGCTCAGGCGGTTTCAGAAATATCGCTTCTCTGGGCAATAGAAAGAGGGGGTTATAATTATAGGATTGTAGTGGACTAGCCTGTTGGGATAACCCACACACATTGTATCAACTGGCTATGAAAATGTGTCCCTGTGTTCTCAACTGTTAATTTCTGTGTCAGGGGTGCCAGGCTAGCGGGATATGGAAGTGTTTGTCCTTCCTCACCTGCCCAAAACAGAAGGCAAGCTGTCATGGTGAAGGTCATGTAGCCCCCAACACTAACTAGATGAGTAATAAGTATTTTTTTGCATAACAAAGAGCTGGCAGCTGGGGCACAAGGATGAAGAGAAAGAGAGAGGAAGAGACTGAAGGGAGACAGAACAATGAGAGCCATTGGGTAGAATGGAAGAAAAGTTGGCTTATGTTAGATGAGCTAGCTGAGAGACTGCCCCAGCAAACAGGCCAACACCCTTCTACTATACAGATGTTTCCATGCCTTTATTATTAAAACCCAAAAGCCCCGCACTACTAGCAAAAGTATATCTAGCTTTGGGCACCTTAACTGTTAAAAAGATGAGCAGATTTACACAGAGAAATCGTGGGTATTTGCTTCTGTTTCAAACATTTAGATTTACTAATCCATGGATATTAACTCAGAGAGGTTTCAACAGCAATATCCATCCAGAGGTGACCCTGGCTTGGCTGGTAGCACTTTCTGTTGTGAACATCTGTTTTATATTGTCTCCAACACATTTTTGTCTTTAAAGATTTGAAACTTGGGATAGTCGTAACCCCAAGGGCAGCCCCTCAAGGCTGTTGTTTGTGCTCTGGGAAATACTATTGCACAACCCTCTCCTGGGACTAATGAAGGGACATTTATGGCAGTGTGATACCAACATACCACATCTTACATTAGGTACATAGCATCTGCATTGAGTAGTAATATGAAGGTGAATCTACTGTTTTCCTTTCCTGGAGTATGTGGTGAGTGAAGGGAGCCCTCAGTGAGTGATTAAGGCCCTGAGTGAGTGTGCATTTGTCGATAGGGGCAGAACATGTCAGGAACACCAATGCCACTGACTCATGCAAATCTTAATGCCTACCTAGGGCAAGGCTCAGAGATCTGGCAAAGCCGTCCCCTGGTGCAAGTACAAGTGTTTGCCAACGGTTGACTACTCAGTTCAGCAGCTATTAAGCACAGCCTCCTCCACTGGGATGAGTACAGGCTGAGATGGGTTTTCAACAGAGACCTACAAGATTAGCTAAACACACCTCCCTATTCATCTCTATACCATAAACCTGCCTCTTGTCCAGCTGTATATAATCACTATCCCCCTCCATTCAGGTGTATAAAATAAGCAGGCTGATATTACAGGTTGCTATTGGTGTCCCCTATAAGAGCAAGAGCAGTCCACCTGATCCTAGCATTTCTGTATATGTGTCTCTCCTTTCTTCATTCTGTCCTCTCACCTTAGTTAGGTCAATCCCCGATGTGAGGAGGACTTACTTAGGTAAGACTCAAAACACTTCTGCTATATCATAGCTTTAACTCCTAGAGTTGGCATTTCACTCAGTTTTTAAGGGAAGCAACCAAGGTTCAGAAAGTTTACAGCATATAACCAGTATGTGTGATGGGACACACAGCTTTATCCAGATGGTTGCGGTGGATTATTCCTTCTCAGTGGCCACTTATGGACATAGTGTAACAAACGTCAAGGTCCTAGAAGGACTGCTCATCCCACTGTGAACAAAGAGGGCTACCATGACTTTTGATACTATTCAGGTGTTCAGTCTTCTTGGCTCTACTCCTGAGATCTTCCTCCAGAGGGTCTAGAGCTGATAGTGGTTGAGGACTCTCGACATATCTAGGTTGTTTTCATGCCCCTTGGTTGATCTGCTCATTTGATTTTCATCTGTAGGCATGTGAGCAGAGCATGGAGCCTGGGGTGCTCATTTTCATATTTCCGTGACTAATCCTATGCCTGTAAAAAAGTCAGCACTGGATCAGTAGTCTGGTAGACTGGGAGTGTTTGTGATCCATCTATGCCTACCTTACAATTAGAGTATCCTTAGCAGGGGACATCAATAATGGCAGAAAACCAACATTCTACTATTCAACCAGATGAAGGCTACTATTCAACAAGCGTGAGGAACTGAGCTAATACACCAGCATTATTTGCTTGCAAACAACTTGCACTCATAGATTTTTGACCCTCCTAATTGTCTTTTTCCAGGCTGGATTTAGACCTTTAGATGTGAAATCACAAATGGATATTTTCAATCAGGTTGAGCTACTCAGCTGAGAGTCAAGTTCTGGCAGAAACCTCTATTTTAATCTTTATAGAGATGTTTTTGTTTTTTTTTTTAAATCATTTTAGTTTTTATTGCATTTCTGTACTTATTTGATAAAATTCATGGAATGGAAAATGAAAGCCCAAGAGTACTGATTTTTAATGATAAGTGATTTGGGCTCATAAACTTAATTCAATTTAGAAAAAAAGATGGAAATAATCAAGATGCCAAAAATGAGGACATTTTAGCCTTAATTGGACATATTGACTTTAAACCAGTCAACTGTTATTTCACTGTTGAAGCAAAGAACACAATTTGAGAACTTGTGTAAAATTTTAGGGAAAGGTTATTTTCTAAATGGAATATAAATTTTATCATTCTTAAGCTACGCTCAGTATGGAGATCTGCTTAGGGGTATGTAGTAATGATATACAATCTTGAAAATTTGATTTTTGTGTGTGTGTGTGTAATGCTTTATGTAGAGCATTGTAGAACTTCATGTTTTCTTAATTCTCCAATAGCTCTTCTATGGAGGCAGAGTCCTCACGTCACAGAGAAGCCACAGGCTTACGAAGTGCCAAGTCTATGTGGACTAGCTGGCCAAGACTGTTAGACCAAAGAGCTACAGCTGAGATGCTTAAGCAACAGAATTAATTTTCCCACAAGTACAGAGGCTGCAAGTCCAAGATCAAGTTGTTGGCACATTTTCTAGGGCCTTTCCCCTTGGCCTGCAGATGGTAGCCTTCTCTCTGTCTACACAACCTCAGTCCAATGGGCCCATACCTGTGGCACGATGTCTTCTTCTGAAAACACTGATTCTATGGGGTTAAGTGATATCAGATGACTTCATTTTCTCTTAGTTACCTTTGAATTATTTTCCCCCTTTCTTCATGGTTATGTGTGCAGGGGGCACACATATCATAGTAAACACATGGAGGTCAGAGGACAAAGTTGTTATTTTCTTTCCATCATGTGCATCCAGGGGATTGAATTTAGGTAATCAGGTTTGTCTGGAAGAGTTCTTAACCACTGAGCCATCTCTCTGGATCCTGTTGCTGTTACCTTTAAAGGCCCCTCTTCCCAATGCAGTCATTGCCTTGGACTCGAAGGGTTAAGACTTCAAATTCTAAAGTTTAGGGGCATAAAATTCAAGGCATAGCATTGTAATATGATCCAAGCTTAGTGATTTAAACTATTTTTGAAGAAGTGATAGGACAGCATGCAGATGCCAAAGAAGAAAGTCATAGGTGGGAGACTGGGGTCGGAACGGGTGGCTCAGAGCACCAGAAAGAGAATCAGTCCAGGGAGAAGAGGTCGGAACGGGTGGCTCAGAGCCCCAGAAAGAGAATCAGTCCAGGGAGAAGAGATCGGAACGGGTGGCTCAGAGCGCCAGAAAGAGAATCAGTCCAGGGAGAAGAGATGCCTCTTTTTTTGAAGCAATGCTTTGCTTTCTCCACCATGGATAGAATAAAATAGAACAAAACCAAACCAAAAATCTTGCAGCATTAAGCAATAGGACTCGAGTCTGAGGTTAGGAAAGTAGGCCAGGCACTTATCACTGCCCTGGGAAAGTATATAGTGCCTGCTTTGAGGCAAAATGGTAAAGGCGTCTGGAGAGCTTTAATCACCCTAATCAGGACATCCCTGGGACCAAAGGGCTCTGGTTACACATCTTCAAAGGCTCTGAACTACTTTCTGCATCTGCAGGTTGAAAGAGCTATGAAATCAGTTGCATAGAAAGAGACAGAATTAATATGTCTTGATTGAGCTAAGATCATCGTATTCTAAAAAGCAATTAAAATCATTCTGACCTTTGAAAAGTAAATCGCCAGATTTTCCTGTTACATTTGAATAAGAGGGAAGGCAAATAGTGAGTTTAATAAGTATGAATGAGTTATGTCATTAAAGAACCTTTGGGAGGTTTTAATATATTATTTTCTTTCAAAGGAAATTTTACAGTCGCAGAAATCCAGATTCTTACATTTCCTTTCATGTTGAAGAAGATTGGCATTTCATGTATGAAATATATCACAAAGCATATATTCATGCGTCTTAGCCCAGATTTTGTTACTAGCATCTCTCCCACGTGTTCGGGCAACCATTTGTCTTGCCACTTCAGTTGTCTGCATTGCAAAACACAACAGTAGGCAGTGTGACTTCTGAGCAGCAAACGTGTTGGCGAGATTGGCTGGGGGCCTCACCTGTCAGGATCCAAACCCTAGCAGAACCCCTGAGTTGTCCATCAGTGTCAGTGGATCATGAGCTTAAGAACTGTGGCACTTGAGCATGAAAGTTAGAAGAGAGCTTGACAAAAACAGGTACAAAGAAAGCAGAGAAGGAAGAAGTGAAAGGAGACAGGAAAGGGTAAAGAAAACGCTCAATTTCTATCGCGTTGACAGGCTCTAGCAGCATCACTGGGTAACCACTTAGGTTAGATTGGGGGTACCGAGTCAGAAAGGTGAGTCAAATGGCACGACTTCCTTCTACTTAAGAGTTGCTAACTCTTCATTTGCTAACTCACTTTAGATGGGTGCCAAGCATTTTCTCCTTATTTGTTTTCCTATGATTATTTTATTGAGTTCTTTCACTATTAGGTGCCAGTCTTGACTCGAGGGATGTGGGTGGATGTGAACTGCTGGCCTCTGTACCGTATGCCTTTTAGTTGGAGGAGACAACAATATGGAGTTGACTGCCATGGAGAAAAATAAATTGGGGCATAATGAGGAAGACTGTAGTTCTAGAAACTTCTCTGGGTAGGGCCCACCTTTGTTTTCCATTTTGCTGCATTAGGTGTCAAAGTCTTGTTACCGAAGAGTGTTGAAGGTATCAGAGGGTTTCACTATAGTTGTTCTACTCTAAGAAGGAAGTTTGGGATTTTGGTATGTAAATTGTAATAGTTTTACATTAAAAATAAATTATGAACATCAGCTCACTCAAAATGTGTACCAGACAGCTCTGACTTGCATGGTTCCATACATGTAATAGAATACCAAAAAATGTAGAACCCTTCCTACTTAGGCGCTGCTACCAGTGCCCTGGACACAGAAAGAACCTGGCAAAAGTGTTGGCATTCTAAATATATTTAAAGGAATCTAGGTTAAGTCATGATGTTTAGAGGTTCACCATACATTAATAGTATATTTTTTAAAAAAGATTTTTACTTGTTTATTTTATGTGAGTACACTGTAGCTGTCTTTAGATATACCAGAAGAGGTCATCAGATCCTATTACAGATGGTTGTGAGCCACCACGTGGTTGCTGGGAATTGAACTCAGGACCTCTGGAAGAGCAGTCAGTGCTCTTAACCACTGAACCATCTCTCCAGCCCAGCCATTAATAATATCTTTAACTTAGGATATTGTGATGGTTTGTACATACTTGGCTCAGGGAGTGGCCCTGTTGGAGTAGATGTGTCATTGTGGGTGTGGGCTATAAGACCCTCATCTTAGCTGCATGGAATTGAGTATTCTGCTAGCATCCTTCAGATGAAGATGTAAAACTTTCAGCTCTGCCTGCACCATGCCTGCCTGGATGCTGCCATGCTTCTGCCTTGATAATAATGGCCTCAACCTCTGAACCTGTAAGCCAGCCCCAATTGAATGTTGTCCTTTATAAGAGTTGCCTTGGAATCCTCATCAAAATTCCAACTCAATTCTTCACAGACTTAGAAAGAGCAATTTGCAAATTCATCT